>NW_026542600.1:78212816-78375513 GCF_028750875.1 Macrosteles quadrilineatus | reverse complement strand
AGTAGGTCACGTCCTTCGACTGAACCCAACAAAAATCAACGGCCCTTTCCATGACCCCTCACTTGCATTTGAGCTGTATTACGCACCCAGAAAGCAGCAGTATCAAGACTATCGGGGAACCGAAACGGTGGGACCCTATTCCGGTACTGGTACTGTTCGCTGACTAAGAGCGTGTCGACACCTTGTTCAAGTGCAAGCTGACTGAGAAGCGTGTCAGCTGTCCTGGATCGCCCAAGATTGCATTAAAGTATTCTTATTTTCGTGGGTGAGCTTTTGCTTGCTGGAGCGCAGTTTTAAAAGCACTGCACTGCCCAGACCCAGCTATATGTTTTGTCCGCGAGCCCATATCCTTACAAAGAAAGGAAGACTTGACTTGGCAGTCCCTACGAGCGTGACCCACTCCTCCGCACCGGAGGCAGTACCTGCCTCGGTCGGGCCCCTTGCAGTTTCCGCTGCTGGCTTCAATTTTTGGTTTTGTCAAAACCTAAGAACAGTCGATCTTCATTTTTCAGGCAAGTTCAGGGACTTCTTCCTTTAGGGCCTCAACTACCACTTTGTTTACAGCTTTCTGGGTCCGAAAGCTGTCCAGCATAGCTTTTAATTGTCTCCTCCATGTATCGAAGCCGAGTTTCGATGCTACTCTCTGCGTCAAGATATTCCCGACGCAGAAGCACCATCCCTGAACTCACCGACTACAACTTTGGTGTAAGGGGTTCCTCCGAAGCCCTTCACCAGAATTAAATGCTGGCACCGGTAGGGGGGAGACAGACGCTCCCTTTACCAGCCAAGGTGCCAACAATATATTTTGCACCGTCAAAGGGGTTGACCTATAGAAACACGCACGGGGCCCAGCCTCCGTTTGCCTAATACCGAGAATTCTGACGTACTGGGGATCGCCCGTGGCAGTGCAGAGCCCAATCTCTGCACCCATGCCGCACGCCCTGACTAGGGCCCGAAGCGGCTGGTTCCTGACGACTCACACCAGAGAGGTCCCATCGGCAGTGTAAAGCACAAAACAGCCTTTTTGCACAGAAAGGGCACTCCCAAGGCTCAATAGTGCGCGCCGGTTGAAAAAGAAGAAAGAAAACACCCGAAACGGGGTAAAAAAAGAAGAGTAAAAGGAAAGATGAAAGGTTTCGATGCCCGAGCCAAAGGTAAGAAGCAAATTTGGCCTCAGAGAAAGTTGGGAGCATAAAGAGAAGGATCTCCCACCCCTTGTTAGTCGCCTTTTACGACAAGCCGAGGGAGGTTGTGGTCCTATTCTAATCCGGATGAGGCACCGCACGGATATTGACCCTATCAAGCAACTGTAAATTTCAAGCTTTGGATGTGCAGAGAAAGTTGGAAGCATTCGACCTGAACAAAAGGGGCCGTCCCAGATGACATCCAGCCTGCTGTACTGAAGTATTGCACCCCTGTTCTCGCACCCAAACTCCAAATTTTATTTGTAAAACTACTCACAGAGGCAACGTTCCTATTTTTAAATCTGGTTGCAAAATTCATTTCATGAACTATAGACCAATTGCCATTCCTTCCGCCCTGTTCAACATTTTTTAAAGTCTTAAACTTGACTGTTTTGAGCTTTCAACTTGGCAAATATATCGCTCCAGAACAAACATGGCTTCATCCAGGGTCACCCCTCTTGCACAAACCTCCTAGTTTTCCAAAATACAACCATGTCAGCGTTTACTCAGCACTGAGCATTCCCAAGTAGATTGTGTCCATCTGGAGTTCAGCAAAGCCTTCGACTGAATATAACATCGTATATGTTGATTGTTAAACTTGAGGGCTATGGCACCTGGGGCCTGCCACTTTCCTTGGTGAAAAGTTACTTCACGGACCACATCCCCATTGTTATAGATGTGATGGAGAGCCTCGTCCCTTCTTTGCCAATTCTCAGACCACTGCTGTTCCGTTCATCAACGACATCTTCCCAGAAAGTTTCTCTTATTTGCTGATGACATTAAGATGTTCAACAAAGTAGCCTCGACACTTGGAAAATTCTAACATTCGATCTCAACATCAGCAAATGGTGCATGGAGTTATCAGCCCACAAATTATACCCTTAACCACGGAATCTCCAGATACTGCTGAGATTTAGCGAAGATGTCTGCCCACGCCCATACCTAGACTTCTTTGAGCCATCACCAGCATATTTCAAGCGTATTGTCCAGAGGCTGCTCTTCTGACACCTTGCCGCTCTCTCGTGCTGGATGTTCGGTTACTTGTTGGTGCCTTCAAAATCAAATCAAATCAAATCAAATCAAATATGCTTTATTCATAAAGTACAGTGTTGTACATTGAATGGTGTCAACTAAATCTATCTTAAATTAATAATTTACAGATTTGCATATCTTGGATCATTATCTAAATCAAAAACCAAGAACCAGGAAATGAAAATAATCAAAACTGAATCAATTATGTACTAACGCTAAGAGGGGAGGTGGAAAAATACTCTTCCAGGGAATAGAATGCTTTCTCTACTAAATATAGTTTTAGTTTTCTCATAAAATTCTTCCTGCTTTGTTCATTTCTGATTTCATTAGGAAGATGCTTAAAAAATTTTAATCCTATATAGGATGGTTTTTTTTCATAGAATTTTAATTTATGTTTACTTGAAATAAGGAATTTTTTATGCCGAGTGTTGTATGGGTGATAATTTGTCTCAGAGGTGCTCAAGCAGTTTTTTACTAGAATAATTGTGTCGTAAATATATTGGCCATATACCGTTAAAATTTTGAGTTCTTTGAATTTGTTTTTGGTTGTTTCATTGTGTTCTAATTTCAAAATTATTCTTATTGCTATTTTTTGAAGTTTAAGTATCCTATCCAAATTTGCTATTGTAGTTGAACCATAAAGGCACAAACCATAGGATAAATGCGAATGGACATTAGCATAATATATGTTTTTTAATGTTTTATGGTTACAAAAATAAGACATTCTAGAGAGTGAATATAGTCCTGAACATAATTTTGAAAGGAGTTTATCAACATGTTCATCCCAGTTCAAATTTTGGTCCACAGTTAGACCTAGAAACTGTGTACTGTGTTTATGTTCAATTTCTTCTGCATTATACATGATATTTGGTTTAATTAACTTTTTATTTTGATTTGTTTTAAAAGTTAAAAAATTAGTTTTTTTTAGGATTAAGCTTCAATTTATTTTGCTCTAGAAAGTTTCCAATGTTTGCCAATTCAACAAAACTTAAAATTTCAACTTGTTGCACTGACTCAGCCGATACTTTGAGATTTGTATCGTCTGCATAAAAACAAAGATTGTTCTGAGGTAAACATGAGAGTGCACCACCAGCATCATTCATATACCATAAAAACAACAGGGGGCCAAGGATTGACCCCTGGGGTACACCACATTTAACCCTTTCAGTTTCAGAAGAAAATGTTGTAATTCTGTTATCATGATTATGTGTGATTTCTACAAACTGACAACGATTATTTAGGTATGACTGAAACCATTTTATTGATTTTTTTGTAACCCCTAAAATGAGTAATTTATCTATCAGTTGGGTGTGGTTGACACTATCAAATGCCTTAGTTAGGTCCATGAAAATTCCAATTGTGAACTCCCCTTTATCAACCGATTCAATTATAGATTCTATGAATGACACTGCTGCTGTAATTACCGATTTTCCAGGCCTAAATCCATGCTGAGTATTGTTTAATAGTTTAAATTCTTCTAAATAATTTAATAACTGACAGTTAACAATTTTTTCATAAATTTTTGATATTACTGGTAGGAGAGAAATAGGACGGTAATTTGACACAGTTTCTAGGTCGTCTTTCTTATAAATTGGTATTATTTTAGATTTTTTTAATTGATTTGGAAAAATTCCTGATACAAAAGATGAATTTATTAAATGACTTAAAATATGGCTCAGGCATTTTTTGGCATGCTTTATAACTTTAATAGGGACATCATCGTGTCCAACAGAATGTTTGTTTTTTAAAGAGTTAATTACTTTTTCCACCTCCCCCGCATCAATAAATTTAAAATCAAAACCTCTTTTAATACATTGCTCATTTTCAATAAGACTTTGATTTTCAATCTTGCTCTCACATTGGTTGCCACTGACATCCTGATCAACATTAGTAAAATAATTGTTGAACATGTTAGCAATAGTTCTAGGATCACTTAAGCTACAATTTCCCTCTTTCAAAGTAATATTTTTATTTTTTGTTCCCTTTCCTTTCCCAACTTCAGAATTTATAATCTAGCTGCCATACTGTTTTTTGTATATTGGCTGATTTTTGTATTTTATTTTCAAAATAATTTGTTTTAGCTCTGACTAATTTTGCCCTATATTTCAGTTTGTTTTGTTTCAACTCGTATTTCAAGGCAGGATTTTTGTTCCTACGAAGTTTTAAGGCCAATTGTAGTAGTTCTTTTTTTTCATTTTTCAGGTCTTCTGAGATCCAATTTTTTTTGCGTTTCTTTTCAGTTACAGTAATTTTGGGAAATGAAATGTCAAAAAAGTGCATAAATGTACTATAAAATTCATCATATTTTCTTTCAACAGGAGCCATGTAAACACTCTCCCAAATCTCAGTTTCCAAGAGGTTTTTAAATAAATTCAAATTTTGAATATTGAAGTTACGAGTTGTACGTTTTATAGTTGATTGAACCTCTTTTGTATTATTTAGGTTTTTATTTTTTATAAGGAGCAATTGCCCATCATGATCTGATAGACAAGTTACAATTCCCTCAACAGTCACCTTGCAATCATGACAATTTTTAATTATAAAGTTATCAATTGCTGATTCAGATTCCTCAGTAACTCTGGTTGGGAAATTGACCAGATACCTCATTTTATGAACTTTTAGTGTTCTTTTTAGTAATTTATGATTAGGGTTATTTTTTAAAACATCAATGTTTATATCCCCTCCCAAAATTATGTTAACAAACTTTTTGGAAAAGTGGGAAATTAACATGCTCAATCTATCTAAAAATATTTCACAATCCGAGCTAGGTGACCTATACACTCCAATTGCCAAAATTTTAAATCCGTCAATTAAAATTTTGGCAATTGGAGTGTATAGGTCACCTAGCTCAAAAAGCCACACGCTCGATGGTGGGTAGTGCCATTGATAAAACATAGTCCCTTAGGTAGTGCCATGTCGTCTGCCCTCTGCCGTGTCCCGTGGTGGGATTTGCGGTTTTGTGGTTCATGGTGGCTTGGTCTTGGTGGCGCTTTTAAGGGGCCACGCATGACGCTGGAAATGTTGTTATTGCGTGTTGGCATTTTACAAAAATATTTTTTCGAAATCCATACTGTTTTTGTTTTCATATGTAACGTTGGCTTTCGTCATATTTCATCAAGGTTACCTTTGACATAGTTTGTTGTTTATAGTCAAATTTTATTGTAGTTTAATCTATTTACATTGTTGTTCTAGGCTATATCTGTTGTCAATTATTGTAGGTAGTCAAGTATTGAGTTGTTGTTCACACTGTTGTTAATTTATATTGTCGTTATTATATAGTGTTATCAATTTACATTGCTCTAATTTATAATGTCACTTCACAATATGCAAAGCACTATCATTGTATTGTAGTGTCATCATAAAGTCAGCTTCTTACGCATATTATGGTTTCTTCTGCATCTTGTCGCATGTATGCCACAAAAAATAACACAAAATAATGTGATTTATTTAAATGATGTGTTTTTATGTATGTATGCCATATCTTGCATTTTTTGTAAAATTGTGGTTGCCGTTAAAATAAAATAAATAAATTCTAGCTAGGTACGTATGGTTCAATCATTGATTATGTGGGAGACATATAATCAATGGTACAATTTGAAATGGAATACAATTATTGCAATTGTTTTTATTTAGTTTATCTGGACAAATTAAACCAACTACTTTAAATTGTATACATGTTATTCATAATATTTTATACGCATCTCTGTATTTTCTCTAAAGAAATGTACACAATTTTACGTGATTGGAAGATACAGCCGTTTTGTGTTAACAAAATGGAATGAGTGAAGTGATTTTTTATAGTACATTGCACTGCCTTTCATTTGGTACTTCTAAGGTTTAATTTGTTTTTTGAGCTAACCTATGAATTTGTTTGTAAGACGATAGTGGTTGGTTAGCATTCTATCAGCTCGATCTTTATGTTAAAGTTAAACAATGACTGTGAAAATATTTATAGTTTATTATTTTTACAACGAAACTTGTGCCTCGTGATGTAAATTATGTTTTTTAGTTTTGGTTCTCAAGTTAAAGTGTTTTGGTGACGATATATTTTCGTTCCTTTATCCTTAGTATGAATTCTATTCTAGCTGCTCTAAATCCTACACCTCAGGATATCGATATGTCTTTATCCCGCACACGTTCTCTGATGAGTAATATCAACGGAGCATCAACAAGTGCTCCAAATGAATCTTATCTTCTGCAAGTTCAGGTTCAAGAAAATAGTAATCATTTGCCACCCTTGAAAACTGGCCAAACCTTGGAGGAAGCTTCCATCAATGGACATAACTTACAGCAACAGCAAAACAAGTCTGCTAAACAAACCACTAGTAGTAACATTAGTAGTGCAGGTAGCATACCCAATCAAGTTTTACCAGCAGTCATTCCACAGTCAGATTTGGGACTTTTCACCCCACATAGTCCCAATCAAACAAAGAATGGCTCTACCAAACCTAAGGCTATGGTAGCCACTCCGGACCAGGTTGTAAAACTTTATTTCAGTAAACTAACACCATATGAAGTGCATGAAATATTTACCTATCCCGAAATTTATTTCATTGGTGCAAATGCAAAAAAGAGACCCGGAATCGCAAGTGCTCCATTCAACTGTGGATTTGATAATGAACAAGGTTCATATATTCATATTCCTCATGATCATGTGGGGTACAGGTATGAAGTGTTAAAAGTGATTGGAAAAGGAAGCTTTGGGCAGGTTGTTAAAGCATATGATCACAAATTTCATGAGCATGTGGCGCTGAAAATGGTTAGAAATGAAAAAAGGTTTCATCGTCAAGCTCAAGAGGAAATCAGGATTCTAGATCATCTGAGAAAGCAAGACAAAGATAATACAATGAACATAATTCATATGTACAATAGTTTTACTTTCAGGAGTCACATGTGCATTACCTTCGAACTCCTATCAATCAACCTCTATGAACTCATAAAAAAGAACAAGTTTCAAGGTTTCAGCCTTACTTTGGTGCGCAAATTTTCACACTCCCTTCTGCAGTGCTTAAATGCACTTCACAGAAACAAAATCATTCATTGTGATATGAAACCGGAGAATGTCCTCTTAAAGCAACAAGGAAGAAGTGGAATCAAGGTAGGCTACACTGAGTATTAAGTCTTTGTTTTATCATGGTTTTTTTCTGAGACTGGAAGGCTCTAAGCTCTAAGAAAGAAAATTTGTGGGAGTTTTTCTAGGCTTATTAGACAAAACTTGACCAACTTAACTAACTTAAGTTAAGTTAGCCCATTTCTTATCTTGTAGAACCAGCAATTAATTTTTTCAGCTAAACCTTGCCTTAGCCGGGGCTTAAGTTAAACCTTTCCAACACCTCTTTTTATAAGAGCCATTATCTACTTTAAGTTATTTGTAATTGGGAATCTAATTCATCCAGACAACTTTAAAAGCCCAATTAATTAAATAAAGGTGCTAAATGTCCCTGAATTTGGTCAGCTTTGTGGAGTTTGTAATTTCGAGTTCCTTTCACCTTGTGGAAATTTAGTTGCATATAATCTTTACTTAGCATTCGTTCAATAATTGCCTGGAAGTTTTCAGTAACGTTACAAAAACTTACAGGACTTTGGAAATCTGTTTTATTTAGCCTAACTTGTGTCTAGACATTTACCTTAATTACCCTAACTACCTCCTCCTTGACCGAGACCAGCAGAGCCGGATAGGTTGCATCAATTTTCTATTTACATTACAGTATATACATAACTTCCATGGATTGAAGTATGAACTATATTAAAAGTACTTTGGCGGTGGATGATTTTGCCGCAGGCTTATTGACTTAAAGTTTCTCTTTTTGAACGACATGCTTTTAGGCGAGGTGTTATTATTGACGTAGATTTTTGTGGGCTTCACTCACCTTTATTTTTGTTTGTGATGTCCGGGACTCGTCAAAACACATAAACACACATATATACAACACAAAATCGTCCACGGCATTGATGCATTGGTTTTTGATTGACGTAGGCAGGTGGTTGTAAATCTTCAGGGCAAGCATTGGGAAAGAGTTTTTGGTTTTAGACAGCCGGCAGAAAGGTATGTCCAATGTTTGGAGCGATGTCTTGTACCATGGCTATGAACAGTATTTCTTGTAGGGAATTTAAATGTAGGTTTGCCTTCACATGGTCGGCTGACAAAAAAATGTAATGACTGACAATAGTTAAAATACCGGTGCTGACAAACAGAGGTTTGCAATGGTCATTTCTTTTACTAGAAGTTAAAATACGTACTGCTTTCTTCTGCAATTTGAGAATTTCATGACATGATGGTGCATGGCTCCAGAGAAGGAGACCATACCTTAAAATACTATGAAACAGAGCGTGGTACACTATAATCAAATAAGGTTTACTGACAAGCCTAGTCAACTTCTGAAGTAGATGAACCAACCTGGACAGTCTTTTACCAACCGATTGAGTGTGTTTATCCCAAGATGTCTGATTATCTTTGCAAAAATGTACATTGGGTAAACTAACGTTCAGTAAGTTAGTGTCGTTCATTAAGCTAGACTATAAATAGGCCTAAATCATAGGCCCATTTATATATTGAGGGTTGAAGTTAAGGGTAGGCTGGAATCAAATATGAAACTAATTTGCTTACAAACAACAATTCTATAAATCATGCCCTAGGCCTACATAGGCTAATATAGTTGCCTAGCCTAACTTATGTCTTCTTGTTACAAGTACTTAGGCTACTTACTCCTCGACACTATCTCTCCTTCTTCAGAAGCAAAATTCCTCGGTCTATATTCATGCTGAGAGTTCTTATCCAAACAGATACCGCTGATGTCTTGTTATCAGCCTATAAAACAACTCATCTAGGCCTAACAACTCATAAAACAACTTTCGCTTAAGTTTACCCTCATCTGACTTATGCTGTTCCTGCTTGGGGATGCGAAAGTGAGAGGACTAGATTCTTGTTTAGGCTTCAGAGAAGAGCAAACCGAACTGTGTTTTCCATTCCCAAACAACAATTATGCAGAAGATTATTTCAGAGCATTTAAATGTTAACCTTCCCATCTATTTACATCCTTGAAACTCCTCTTTCCACAACAAAAATACTTCGTTTTCTCATCTGCAATAAACTCCACGTATCCATTTCGCAATAGGTACTTAAAATCAACCAATCCCTCGACATTCCACTTCTTTCTTTCAAAGAAACTTTCATTACAATTCCGTAAAACTAGGTATTTAATAATCTTCCACCTCGACTGAAGGCCGTAAAAGATTTAAAAAAGCGTAGAACAGGTCTAAAGTCCATATTGCTAGATACATCATTCTATAGCGTCCGTGAATACTTACTTTAGTGGTCATTCACAATGTCATGTGCACATGTTTAGTTTATTTAGTTATATAGCTATTTATAGTAAGAAATTTGGTTGCATTAAGATGAACTTAATTTATTTTTTGCTGTATTGACTTGGCTAATGCACGTTATTGTCAGTCTGGCCCAATAAATAAATTATTGACTTATTGTGCATAGTTGCAAACACTAAAGGCTATGAGTAGACAACAAGCAAGATAACATAGAAAACAATTCGTTTTCATTAGTGCAGTTGTCTGAACATTGTCTATGTGGGATATTTTGGGTAGGGATATTGTTTTACTTTTACGGTCATAGGCCTACTTATTTTTTACAGAGATACTTTTTTGCTTACATAATATAGTACTAGACCTACATAGACATGTAAAACCATAACTGTAACATTCCCATATTATGTTAATATAATCATCATCCCAGATTCTCCATGTGGTTTCTGCATGTAAAACGCTCTCACGTTTATCTGTTTGTTACATGTTACTGTGTTCTTTATCTACTTAGTTGAGCTTAGGCCTAATCACTAAACATCACCAACACAAAACAAGCATAAAAACGGACTTCAAAGTTTACAGTAGTAGCCTATCATAAATATAGCTACTTTATATTTTCAAGACAACTGTTTAGCAGAAAATAACAGACCATTTTAAGGCCTAATACCTTTTAAAACAAATTAAACGTGAATAATTTTACCTCCATCTATACTTAAAATTAATGTATGTTTTCTATCTAAATTCATTATATACATAGTATTTTTTTTTATTAGGGCCTACTTAGGCCTAGGCCTAATTATTACTTTTTCCTATGAACAAACTTTTTGTTGATTTTGGAAACTATATTTTTTTTTGTAAAAAATAGTCCAAAAAGATATTTAAACACTACTTTTGACTACATTGATTTGTATTTACTCATTGTTATTTATGCCTAGGTATGAATTATCGGTTTGATAATAGGTTTGTTTATCCGGCCATAGGCGGTCGATGATGCCTCAGTCCTGTGGTGGCCGTATATGAGGGGTTCTACTGTATTGGACACATTTATTCAAATTTGTGTTGTGGCTAAGTAAGTTAATAACATTTTCATTGTCAGATTCGTTGAGCTGATTCCATGTACATCACACAAAGATGTTTTAGGCTCTTTAATTCTTAAGTTGCATTCAAACTGAAAGTTTAAAATGGTCTGGCTCTAACATTGGTGTTCCTTACATTAAGGCAAAGTAGTTTCCCCATTATTTCAACAGCTATTGGGGGACCGAGCCCCTGGCCAGATAACATTTTGGCCGTATAAGCCAACCTATTATTTAAACGATAATTTGTATCTAATAACATTCGTGATTTGTTAAATAGTGTTTAATTCTCTTTATGGAATCTACAAGCTCAACTGAGTCGTGAAACTGGTAAAAATGTAGGCCTAGGCCTATATGAACAGGAAACAGATAAAACCGTCAGAACGCTCAAATAATGGAGACTACGTGTACAGCCGTGAGAAATATTTTTTGTATCGATTCTAGGAAGTGACCGGATAAACTGAGGACCAAAAATTCCAAGGCTGGATATTAGGGGTTATACTGTATAACTGACAATGATCTTTTTTTGACAATTTTAAGCACTTATGTTTGCTTAAGCTAGTTCTCCCCGATCATATAGCAATGAATAAATACCTTCAAGACAAATAACATATTAATTAAAATTACTTTCACTAACTCAGACTTTGAATAATCGGGAACTCCCATGAGCCTAGATATTGACGAGGGTTTACTGTATGTAATTTAAGTGAAAAATGCTAATGTCTATTCATGGGTATTTTATATTTTGACATTGTAATTTAATTTGAGTACTAATTGAAAACATGTTTTAATTTCCCTTAGTACAGATCTTAGTTATTGTTTCACCAACTATATTTTTCTGTTGTAGGTGATAGACTTTGGATCAAGCTGTTACGAGAATCAGCGAGTGTACACCTATATCCAGTCTCGGTTCTATCGCGCACCAGAAGTGATCTTGGGAGCTCGGTACGGAATGCCAATAGACATGTGGAGTCTTGGATGTATCTTAGCTGAGCTCTTGACGGGATTCCCATTGTTACCGGGTGAAGACGAAGCCGATCAGCTGGCCTGCATCATCGAACTGCTTGGCATGCCACCACAGAAACTACTGGACAATTCAAAACGAGCTAAACACTTCATAAGTTCTAAGGGTATGTCTATTTTTGCTAGAATTGTTAAAAATATACATACAATAGAATATTAATTCTCTTATATTATCTATGTAAGGCTGTGGTTTGCTAGACGTGTAATATATGCACTGTGACTTAAAAACACTTGTGTCCTAGTCGTTGGTAGAACACAGCAGAATTTTTTTTATTGGTTTCTGACTGCGTAAGCTGTGATCCGAATTGTACAAAAGAAGAGAACTTGAGGGGGGTACTAAGTTTTTAGACATGTGCTAGACAGTTCTATAAATTCAAAGATTACTTCTGACTAACTAGTAATTATGCAACAGTTTTATACAATCTTAGCTGTTACTCATATGCTTAGCTCAACATGGCTTTGTGTTTTATTAAACTACTTACTTACCTAGCCTACTTACTTACTGGAGTTGGCACTGGTACCTTAAGAGGTACTTGGCCTCGCCCACGCACTGCCTCCAGGTGTCTCTTGAGCTTCATCTTTACTTCTTCCCAATCTTCTAAATATCTTTTTGAAATTGATCCCTCCATCTTAGCTTAGGCCATTCTGATGGTCTTCTGCCTTCGAGGTTTCTATCAGGTATGTTCCTCACTGTAGAGTTTTCCTCTCTTCTTATAGCATGTCCAAACCATCTGAACCATCTACTATTGTCCTCCGCTACGATGTCTGGGTCTTTGTAGCGCTCCCTAATCTCGCTTGTTATGTCTTATCCTCCATACTCCATCCTCGATCATCGGGCAAAATATCTTTCTAAGGACTTTGTTTTCAAATATTATTTTCTGTTCTGTCTTTTTGCTCACTACCCACGTTTCTGATCCATATAGTATAACCGGTCTTAATATTGTTTTGTAAATACGTAAATTGGTATTGTGGAATAGTATTTTTGAGCTTAACAATTTGTTACATGCATAAAGGGCTCTGTTAGCTGAATTTAACCTGTTTATTGTTTCTAATTAGTTCATTTTTATCATCTGTAATAGTACTCATAAATACTGTTTACATTTTGAAAAGATTGGTCTTCTATCTGCAAGATATCATCTTCATCATCATCTGCTTCTTGGACATCTCATTTTCCGCACTTCCTGAATTTTGTTTTGGTGTCATTAATTTTTAGGCCTTCTTTTCCTGTTTCTTCAATTAATATTTTAACTAATTCTCTAAGGTCATCCTTCTTATTTGCCATTATGACCAGTTCCGTTATTAAACTACTACTATCTACTATACTATAAACCCACTGAAGCCGTCACTTCACTACGGGCTATTAGCTTTTGCATTCATTTACATTATTACATTATTAGAAGTTGTGGAAGAGATTGTAGGAAAAGGAAGCAACACATCATTGCGAAAAAAATAAATATAATATTTTGTTTTATGAGCAAAAATGTAAACAAAACATCTGATCAGCTGTTATGATCTAATCTTTGTTAAAATTTATTGAGAATTGGCTGATTACGCAGTTTATCATCAGTGGTGTAGCCAGGTTTGGAGCAGAAATTGCTTAACCGTCCCAAACATCAATCACCATACATATATGTATTGTAAATTTCTTGGTCTTTGCAGACGTTTGTCATTAAAACATCAAATTAATTTTTCGATTCACTACAAATTACAAATTACATAATAGTATAGTTACCCTAGTTCATATATATCCGCGCTCTATGTTGCCATCTTCAGACCGAATCTAAAAATACTGAGATACAGTCTGAAGATTGAGTTCCAAAATATACTGTATACAGTACATCTATATTATTATTATGTAATTTGTAACTGATTTGAAATGTATAGGCCTACTGATGTGCTGATGTGTGTGTGCTGTGTGATATACTGATGTGTTGTATGTATACTTCAAAATCAAAAATAAAAATTTTTATTGGGCTATTCAACATTTAAGTAATAGGCTAGGTCACAAAATTAACAAATAGCGATCCTCTTGGGTCCTCTTGACGCACAATAAATAGTCAGTCCAAGTTAATAAAAAAGAAAAACAACACCATGCAGAAAACAATAAAATAAGTAAAAATAAATAAGTAAAAAAGATTGATACCAAACACAACATGCAAGAACAGGCTGCCATATTACACTTTATTCAAGTCCAATCATCATTGGTGAGACTCAAAACCATGATGAAGAAGTATCAAGCAAGTTACAGACTGAGGCTGAAACTGAGCCTGAGGCCTGACTGAGGCTGAGCTGGGACTTGGGATGAGGCTGTCACCCAGTCTGAATGACTTGAAAAAAGAGTTGTATCATCAGCATAAAATAGAACATTGCCTGATACCTTGTAGTATACATAATTTATGGCTCCAATAAACAAGAAAAGGCCAAGTATTGAACCTTGAGACACTCCATGAATTACATTTGAAGAGAATGAAAAACGACCATTTCAATCTACTACCTGCAGTCTGACACAAATGATTTTAATAGATTCAAGGCAGTTCCTCTGATCCCATATCTCTCAAGCTTTTCAGCCAAAATTTTATGAGAAACGCAGTCAAATGTGAGTGAAAGATCACATAGGAGAACCGATATGGAACACTTCTGCTCAAAGGAACCCAAAATGACCTGGAGGAGGGAGTCCACTGCCGAAATAGTGGTTCTGCCCCTCCTAAAGCCGTACTGTGCCTGAACTAAGAGACGGCAAGTCTGGAAGTAGACACACAGCTGCTCCAACATTACTGATTCAAGAACCTTTGCCAACACAGGTATGAGAGATATGGGCCAGTAACTAGATAAAATACTTTATACTTTTCAGTGATATGGCGACCATACAAAGTAGGTATACAGGGTGGTAAAAAAGTCCCTGGACAGTTAAATATTTTAAAAAATAATGCAGATAGAGCTACAATACTTGGTACAAAGTTACAGGGCATAAAACTCTATTTTAACACATATTCAGTGATCCAATAACTCTTCAGGGGGACGGCCCACAAGGAGTCGGAAGAAAATCTTAAATAGAAGCATAGGTCAATATGTACATCAAATTAAAGGTCTTTTTTAGTAGAATACAATGCCGCAAACCGCACTTCAAAAAGTTGTTCCTGCGCAAAATGGCAGATGTTCAAAGATTTCTTGAATCCGCCATTTTGAATCTTTGAACGACTGTCATTTTTTACTCAGGCATTCTTTTGAGCTTTAATTTACGGCATCGTAATCTACTAGTGAAGACCTTTAATTTGATGTGCATATCGACCTATGCTTACGTTAAAAATTTTCTTCCGATTCCTAAGGCTGTGCCCCCTGAGGAGTAAGCGTATAATAGCAATGTAAATTAAATGAATCTTTGAACAACTGTCATTTTGCGCAGGATCAACCTTTTGAAGTGCGGTTTGCGACATTGTATTCTACTAAAAAAGACCTTTAATTTGATGTGCATATTGACCTATGCTTCTATTTAAGATTTTCTTCCGACTCCTTGTGGGCCGTCCCCCTGAAGAGTTATTGGATCACTGAATATGTGTTAAAATAGAGTTTTATGCCCTGTAACTTTGTACCAAGTATTGTAGCTCTATCTGCATTATTTTTTAAAATATTTAACTGTCCAGGGACTTTTTTACCACCCTGTATTAAGTATGAATGGAAATGAGTGGCGCGATCTTGTATTCTTGTTGTTGTTGTTGACTAAGGCCGACATATTCCTTAGACAAAGCAGTTAACTAATAGCCCATACAGCTAATGGCAACTAAGGGACTTAGTTGATTGATAGAAACTATTGACTATACTTTGTCAATAGGGCCTAAAAGAATTATTCCGACAAAGATTTTACAAACAGCTGTTACTGTACTGTCAGTTAGATGCAATACGTTTTACTCTGCCAACAAAGTAATACATTCTTATTTTATTACTTGAATTTTTTAACATTTATGTCGATAAAGGGCTATGTTTGTTGTGAAATAACACAATGATAAAAACAAGCTAATGGTAATAATAATATGATAATATATTTATGTTAATCAAGCCTATTTTCTTCAGTGAAACCTGAAGACTACTTTTATAGCTAGAAAAATTTAGTCTACAGCTGATATCCTCAAACTTATCTGATTTACTTATGTCAAAGGGAGACAAAAACTAATCATCTCTGTCCCCACAATGCAAATACAGTATTGCAGTACGGTGCTGCAGAATGACGAGGATCATCACCCGACCCCAGAGAAAATCGTTTTACAAAATCTCAATAATAAAATTTAAATTTTGTAGAAACTAAAATTTATGAATACAGATATAAATATATATTTTTATAATCTTTCAACCCTCTGAGTGTTATTTGTCGCACTTTGTGTAGTGTTTTGTGTCACTGCAGCGACTCACAAACACTGTTTACGGCAAAGGCTCTATGACTGACAAAATCGGATTGAACTGGATCGAGTTAGGTATCGTTTTATTTGACAGATTCAGAGCTTTCTCCGGAGGTCTGTCTCTAAGCGCTATTCATTTTAGTTCCGAAAATATTGTAGCAGACAGCTGACGTGCGTATTTGTAAACAGCTTGGTTAGACTCGGACCGATGACTGATGTGTTTTATTACGTTTATCATTGTTTTAGTGTTAAAAATCAAAAGTAGTGATATACGTGGTGCATTACAAGAAGATTTAAGTGATTTTGAAGGGCTGGTTGATGATCCTGAGGAAGTAGGTAGTGATATTGATGTAAATTATCAGATTCCTAGTTATGGTTAGGCTATGCATTCTTAGCTAAACGCTATGTACTGAAATCTGTTTTTTGCCCATAAGTTATTTATTTGCAAATCTACTTCCTTATATTATTATATATTTGTAATCCTCATAAAGTTTAGAACAAAGTGGCTATTTTCAAATATTTATAGGCCTATAATTTATACAATTTCATTGAGCGCGAACTTATTTTTTTTTGAAAATTTTCCAAAAATTTTTTTTACCTAAAAATTTTTTGAAACAAATATTCCATATGTTCTATGTATAATATTGAAGCCCATGATTTTCCAAACAAAATGGTATATAGAACAGTATAATTAACATTGTTTTCAAGCTTCTCAGATCCGTTTTAATAAAACCTTGCAAATGAGCAAAAAATAGGCAGACATTAAGGCCAAAACAAGGAACACTCGGAGGGTTAAGGTTTTGTTTCGATTTGAGCAGTATATTTCTGTTTTATAAACAGACTTTTTTTCAAATGATGGTTTGTTTAGTAATTAAAAAGATTTTAAACAATTTATTCAATTGCAATACTAATGTAACTAGCCACTTACTAAACAAGACTGGTCAAATGTGTGAACTGTGTAATTCATGGGACAAGCGAAACCCCAGCAGACTATGCGCCAAATGATAAAATGGCTTCACGGAAGGAGGCTGCTCGTTTATCTGAATAGCAGCCTATTGTTACTAGGTTAGTGTTTCTTGGTCGGGATTCTAAACCTAAAAAGTGTGGTATTCACCATGTCTACAGAAGAAGGGCCTGTTTAGGGACCTAGGACAAGATTATATTATCAATGACATTCTTGAAATCCTTGTAGCCGTCTTTGTCCATTCTGTTCTTGGTATTTTTGAGGTCAAGTTAAATCCTGTCGAAGGTCATTCGCCCGTGACGATATGACTTGTTCCCCTGAAACTGGACCGGACCATCCGGCGGCCGATTCAACCAAAGCCGAACTAGAGGGAGTCTACTGTATGCAAGAAACCCCCTCACGCACACTACATAGGTTATTCTGCATATGCACATGGAAGAGTAGCTTTAGTGAACCTGAATCTTTAATATTATATAACTTTTGTTATGAGCTGGGTAGCTGTTCAATGAGAGGACCAGATTGTATTCACAGTACTGAATCTTTTATTGTCTTTAAGCAATCAAATATCCTATACAACACAGTAACAGTTATTTCCAAATAGCCCACTAATAAATACCTGGTAGGAACCATTCTGGAGGCAGCTATAACTTCCGACTGAAATTAAACTGAACTTCCCCATGCGAAATCTAGCGACTGAAGGGCCTAACCCAAGACAGAGAAACCAGTACTCACCCAACTCTTCTGGGCACCTTGCCCTGGGCGACTGACCCCTTTCTGTACCTCAGGTGGCCTATTTATTGATCCGATAGCTACTGAGTGCAAAGCCCTCAGTGTTTATAAAACACCTCCAGAACGCTTCACAGCAAGCAAGGCCTGACCACAGGTCATCAACCTAGCTTGCCTAGGCTACCCTCCTTTACGTAACTAAGTAAAATTTCTTTTCCTATTGCAGCATAATATTTTCTTCAGTGCTATTTTACTGTTTTACTTTACATTGTGCAGTATCAAATGCTTTTCTATAAATACAGTAAACAAATTATGTCATGAATTTATTTTAAGATGCTATATTTAAGTTTGATGTAATTTGCTCAGTTGAAACTTGAATTAGTTTGCAAAACAGCCGATTTCTCAACATTTACCTAGTCCACTACTTTACTCACTCCAACCAAACTAAAAATGAACAACAACAAAAAATGGCTGTTTATTTTTATTTTTTATTGAATTGTAATCCATAGGAGATTGTCTTCTGTGTAGATAGGCTAGTATCAAATGATAAGGCTCATTTATGAATCAACAAAAACAATGTTTTTCATTAAAATCATGTATTATTATCAATGGAGATCTACAGTACCGGTACTCGTTCCTACGTTTAAAAAAGTACCACGTTACAGTACTACGATAACAAAAGGTAATCTCTAAAGTCTCAAAGTAATCTTAAAAGTGTGGTAATATGATCATGTACAATTTGTGTGCATAGTGTCTTTTTTAAACTCAATCAATATTGACGCACGTTTAAAAAGTGCCACTTTGCTCACTAGCCCAAATAACTATAGCCTACTTCAAGAAATGCGTCTGTATTTAAATAGAACACTACTTATTTTATATTCCAAAGACTTAAAAGCTTCTGAAATTTTTTAAGTTGGAGATTTTTTACCATCCCTTGTTTTTTGTAGGTTACCCCCGCTACTGCACTGCCCTGACTCTGCCTGATGGCAAGACAGTACTCAATGGTGGTCAGTCACGGAGAGGCAAACACCGCGGCACACCAGGCTCCAAGTCCCTCTCTTCAGCCCTCAAGGGCTGCGACGATCCGCTGTTCTTGGACTTTGTCAGCAGATGTTTGGAATGGGATCCAGATCTGCGTATGACTCCCAGTGCAGCTCTTCGTCATGCTTGGCTGCGCCGCAGACTGCCGCGTCCCCCCGCCAGTGACTCTGCATCCCTCGGTCTGCGCACACCTGGCCCCCGCAACAACACCCTCACTTCTGTCAACAAGACTCGTGCAGTGCTCTCTGATGATCGAGCTAACACTATACATTCCCGACACTCCCAATCATTTTTCTCGGGAAAGTTCCCCCAGCTCTCTAGCAACGCCTTACCCCCCACGTAGCGGTCCCCCGCCCCTGTGAATACGTTGCCTTAGAGTGATATAGACCACATTGATCTCGATGACCCAATTGTCTGATTTAGTTTTAAATTACGATCCTAGTGTGTATTAACTGTTGACAGTCGTACTTTTTATTTGTCAACGATGTGTAACTTATAGTGTAATTTTATAAAGAGCTTTCGAGAGAGGATGTATTGTAAAATAATTAGATATGCTAAATATATGTTGGAAACTCTGTAATACTGAGTTCGGACACTGTCTAAATATGTAAAATATGAGTTTAGCCTTTAGAAGCCATCAGCTTTAGGACACTGAGGTTGCTAAACAGGCCTGGCTCTAGGGCAAAGTGGGCAAAAGCCATGTTTCAATCAGAAATTCTCTCTACCAGATGTCTTTGTGTAGTGTTCCTCCATCCGCGGTCTCTAATTATATCATCTCTATAGTTTCTTTTAGCGAATTTCCCTATAGGGAAGTAGCTATTACCGTTAGTGGCACGGTAAGACCTAGGCCTAGGACCGATTTACTTTTTCTTTTTGATGTCCCCAGAGGCCATAAACACCATTCGTTCAAATTTTTATATACAGTGTGTAAATTAAGTATGGAAACAAATCTGTATTTTTAAAACCGAAATAGATAGAAATATTCTATTTGTGGCAATGATAGTTAACAAAGATTCCGCAATTTTTCACATGAAAAATATTTTTTTACCCCCCTAACAGGGTAGGTGGTAGGGGGTGACTTATTTTTTTCAAATAGCAACCCCTATTGAGTGACCCCTCATTTTGAAGTGTTTGTCAAAAGAAACACAATGACGCAAATCCGAGGTGAATATCTCACTCCTAGCTAACATGGCGGATATTCCAAAATGGGCTTTTTTTTACAAAAATTAAATTTTTCATTACCCACCATTTAGGCTAGGGGTGAAATATCTACCTCGGGTTTGCGTCATTCTTTTTCTTTTAACAAACCCTTCAAAATGAGGGGTCACTCAATAGGGGTTGTTGTTGAAAAAAATAAGTCACTCCCACCCCCTACCCTGTTAAAGGGGTTGAAAAAATATTGTTGATTAAAAAAATTGCGGAACCTATGTCAACAATCAATTCCACAAACAGAATATTTCTATCTATTTCGGTTTTAAAAATACAGATTTCTTTCCATTATTTGTGAAATTGGTGCTTTTCACGTACAATAAATCAAATTTTGGAATATCCGCCATTTGGGCTAGGAGTGAGATATTCACCTCGGATTTGCGTCATTGTGTTTCTTTTGACAAACTCTTCAAAATGAGGGGTCACTCAATAGGGGTTGCTATTTGAAAAAAATAAGTCACCCCCTACCACCTACCCTGTTAGGGGGGTAAAAACATATTTTTCATGTGAAAAATTGCGGAATCTTTGTTAACTATTATTGCCACAAATAGAATATTTCTATCTATTTCGGTTTTAAAAATACAGATTTGTTTCCATACTTAATTTACACACTGTATATATCCGTGAATGCGATAACTTGAGTAATTTTTGTCCGATTTTGATGAAATTTGGTTTAAAGATGTAAGGCCGGATAAACTTAGATGAGTTCGCGTACCAGCATGATTGGACCATGGGAACGGGGTTTTACGGGGGATTTTATGGGTTAAAAAATGGTTGACACTCAAAACACAAAATTTCCTGATTTATCTTTAGACCTTATTAAGAAGCTTAAAAAACAAATAATTTAGTCCCTATATCAAAGTGCTTTTGTACGGTTATTGGTAACAGAGAAAGTTCAAAAAATTGTAAATTTAAAATTCCAATGTTATTCTTATGGAGAATATTGTAAAATGTCGTAGTTTGCTTGTTTATGGATATATTTTGATCAAACTTGGCAAATTTATTTATTTTATACTACGCTATTAATATTTTGCTAAAATACACTTTATTAGTTTCAGTTTCCTTGTAGGAGCAAACCTGGGTACTCGTTAAACCTAATGTTATTTAAATAGATTTAATTGAAAACCAATCAGAGAAATGGAAATTCGCTTAGTCGGCAGGTTTGCTGCGGCGGGGGTATTTTTAATCCAAGACAATAACTATACATCTCATTAACTTTGGGATTGTAGGGATATAAATTGTTTATTTAGCAGCCAATGAAAATTGAGTTTTCAAAACTCATTAAAATATCCTTAGTTACACACAAAAAGCATTTAACTTTAATACAATTACTTCAATTCAAATCAATTAAAACAAATTGAGAGCATAGGTCTGATCTCATGAACAGATAGATGCTAACAAATGAAACACACAACAATGATACATTTAACTATTCAATCTCGGAGGTTTACATTCACAGTTGACCTTCACAAGTACTTCTGAAATCCACTATGCTATGGAGTGATTTGGTGAGAGGAAAATGAACATGTTTGGGTTTTGATACAAGTGTGAGATTTGCCTGGAAAGTGAACCAACCAGAGCCGGGCCTGTTGCTAAATACTGCCCTATTTTTGTGCTCGTTTGTTTTTTTACATTTTGAGATTTGCAGAGGATCTTGGTTTAAAATAATATTTTAGATCATATTTTAATGATCTATTAAGCGTTAAAAAGTACTGCATAAAATTTAAAATTTAACTAATTACAAAAAAGGTTAGTGAAAAGTGGCATTTGAGATTTTACACTTTATATTTCCAGAGGAAATGAATACTTTTTGACTGTTCTTAATTTTCAATATTGTTTGAAATATTGTGTTCATGTTGTTAAGGACGATGATTCCTCAATTTTCTATTGTTGGTTTACATTTTAAGATTTAATGCTTTTTCAGTCAACCTTTAAGCAATTATGTACACAACCTAGTTTTGTTCCTAATTTTATAATTATGAAACCTCATTTTATTGTTGTACATAAAGTTGTGTGAGACAAAGGTGTTATACTGTACCTGGAATTATAGATCAACATGTTTCACCATAAAAAGAATCCAATATAAATTTTTATATGGTGTTTTTATCAATACAATCAGCAAATATCAAATCACTATGTTGATAAAATACTGTACCGTTATCAAAAATTACAATATTCATATAGTACATTATGTCATGTAAAATTGTCTCTTCATTGTGTGCGTAGTGGGCAAATGTAGAAGTTATTGAGATCAAAGGGAAATATCAGCTGATCGTTAATTAGGGTGCTCTTAATAGAGCTTGGGAACCAAATATTTTCTTTGATATTAGCTGTCGACAAAACAGCTACTTTCTGTACGGAGTTATATCTTTATAAATGTGTATTAAATCAATCTAAATAAATTTATTCATAACGTACGTTTATAAATGCACTGAATGGTGTTAATTAGTTTGAATAATGTATGCCAACTAAATGCAGCTACTCGCCTAAATGAGCTGGCTAAATGCATGCTCAGCTATGCTAAATGTAGCTGAGGGGATGGTCTTCATTCCTGTTTATTAAAAAAGTGTTCCCCAACAGAATATTTTTACTTTAATTTTAACATAATGTGGATTGGCTTTTATTGTGCCACCATAGAGAACAAAAATCATACATAATCCTGTAAGAATCAACATGTTTTAATTTTAAAGTAAAAAGATATAAAAATGAATAATGTTTCGCTGTGTGAGCTATAGGACTATAAAATTAAAGAAAACTTGTCCAGAACTTTTGTACATCTTTAAAATATCTTGAATGCTCGTACTGTTTCCTTATCAAAAGTTCTAAAAATTCATTCAAATATGTTATTTTTTCAAAAATAATGTTGTTTTGGATCACAGCTAAAAATGTGTTTTTTTCATACCTATAAGTACATTGTAATTTTGATTTACTTTTTGTTAGTACAAGAATTCCGGTTACAGTAGATGAACTGAACACAAGATGATCATATTTTTCTGCAAAGTTTTATTGTACGAGCCACGAGAGTCTGCAGTTGGCGGCAGCTAATATCAAGACCGGGCTAGCATGACGTTGCAACATCGCCCGTCTACTACCACTTGGCCACCATTGCGGGCCTCGGCGACACTAATTAAAATACTTAACAATATTTTCAAATCAGCTGATATAAATTTCCACCGTAGAAAAAGAATTTTCAAACTAAAGTATATAATATATTACAAAATAACCAGGGCAAAGCTTGATTATATAAGGTACTTAAAATATATTAATGTAAACATTTATCAATCAATTATTAGATTTGGCAACAACGCTCGATCATCATTGGCTCCTTCGAAGTCACGTGTTAAATAGGCTCCTCCCTCAACTTCTGCAGACTCTCATGGCCATAAAAGCACTGTACAGGGTGACCAACAGGAACCAGATGTTTTTTAAACGGATAGAATAGGTGTCAGACTTACTGTCGTGAGGGGAGAGGGTGTCTTTCATTATTGTATATTATGCCATTTTAGTAGCCATGTAACATAAGGAGACAACACCGTATGTTTGCCTATGATAACTATGTGCAAAATGGTGATTTTACCACAGCAGCATAGTGATCTTTTTTAGTTCACTTTCATCTTAGACGCCATGATATCTTTTCCAGCCAAATAACATTTTCAGTTAGATTAACAAATTTTAAGACAACAGGGTCCATCTAAAACAATAAGCTGCTTGCCAGAAAAAAAAAACTGGTATCACACTACTGTTGAAACAGTTAGGCAAGCTTTGATTTGTAAGTGGTGATTGCTCAAGCACTGAGACGGCAACGTTTGATAAACAATACCTATATTCATTTTCAATAAGACCCACACTCTTAAGTTTACTGTTACAAACCCGGAACGCTAGTGGATTTCGAGGACGCAATTAACCTGGAAGTGGCGACAATTAATTGTGATCGTAAAATGCTGTGACATATAAAGAAAGAATCTAAGCAAGTGATTGAAACTTGCGCATATTAAAGTGGACACCACCTTACTTGCATTGGTTTCTATAAGTAAAGGGTGTCTGACAAGTGTAGCCAAGGTAAATAGTGTATTTCTTAAACGGCAAGAATTTACAAACATTTCATTTAACCTAAGTTATTGACACAAAAACAAAAAAATAATGCTTATTTAAATAGTCTGGTTTTTTTGGTCACCCTTTACATCTCTTTTTTTATTGGAATGTTTGCTGTCTTTTCTATGAATATTTTGGCTGTTTTCCTCTGAAAATGTGTAACGTTTGCTTCATTTATGCAAGATTTTAAAACCTCCCAAAATTTGACAAGCAATAAATGTGTCCCTCGAAATCTGTGTATTTTTCAGTGTGCATTTTGAAATGTTTTGCTGAAAGACTGTTTAAGTTTAAGATTGTTTCAAATCTCCCTTATTAGGTTTAATTTGTTGCCTTTTGATGTTTATTTTGCATTAATTTAAAAGTATTTTAAGAATGGTTTAGATTTTAGTTTCAATGTTCTTTATGTCCTGAGCTTGAAGTTGACTGAAAATAGTAGTACTGTTTAAAGCTTTTTTTGATTACTGTTCTCATTGTTTTAGTTTGTCGATATAGTATTCTTTAAGCTTTTTAAACGTGTTCAGTCGAGTAAGTCTCGAGATTATGTCTTTTCATTTCCTATTTTAATTTTTAACTTGTAGCATAAACATGACCGTGTCTCATTTTAAATATTTTGACTATTTTAATTAATCTCATTTCATGTTAGGACTGACGATTTGTTGCTCAACTCAGATCTAGTTTCAACTTATGTGTTACGGCATTTTGTTTTCTTGTTTTCAGTTGTGTTTGTGGCAAAGTATAAAACAAAATTGACCTTGGTAAAAGGTACTATGCGTAAAGATACCAGATAAGCTCAAAACCTCTGTGCATTTGTCTCTTTTGCAACTTAATTTACTGTATTAAGACTAGTTACTTTTTGATGGATGCCTATCAGGTCACTATGTTTACTTTATGGTATGGTTTGTTAAATATCTATAAAAATATGTAAATGCAAAATTGGTATTAAATCTGATTAATTAATTGAAATATTTAGTGGCATTGGACTATCAGTCCAGTTTTCCCTTGTAGAACCTGAATTACGTTCGTATAATTGTAATTTGTATAGTTTTATTCTAACAAATATTTTATCCTAACATTGTATTTTAGGAGGTAGCACATTTTTATTTGTCTAAATCACACTACACCTTACAAGTCTCGTTCACTTTCTGGTGAAGTATAAGTGAGGCAGAAATTTGAATAGAAAACTTTTTTGAACAAAAATCCAAAATATTAATCTAGCCTTCAATACTTAAATGTTGTCTAATACATTTTTATTTGACTAATCAGTTGATAAATTTTTAACATAACAAATAGATTGATCTTGGTGGCAACCCGTTGCGCATATTAGTTGTTAGAACTATTAATAGAAACTCATACAAATTTTTGGTTTCTTTAACTTGGCGACCAAGAAATATGTTTGTCATCTGGGTTTCATCCAAATACATTTCCATTCCTTCTAATTATCCATAATCCTAAGGCCTACCATACACGTTCCGTCCCGGACTGAAGGCCGAGCCTTGAGACCGGAACTGCACAGTTTGGCCGGAGTCGTGACCTCCCCACACACGCTCAGTCCGGAACTGCACAGTTTGGCAGGAGTCGTCTTGCCTCCTCTTGGTCTAACAGAAAGTTAAGCTCACTGAAGTACCACTTTTGTGAAGATTTTACTTTTTAACTCTTTTCTAAATGCACTCCGTAAGTTGTTTATTTTTTCACCACAGTGTCCTTTGTTCTTTTTGTGTCAGATTTGTTCATAAATCTAATAACTCTTTATAAGCTGCTTCCCTCATGTACCTGTTGTGGTATTCTTTGCTTATTGAAGTAAAAAAGTCATGTGCACGTGCGATAATGCTGAAAATGTGGTGGGAGGGGGGAAGCAGCACTGTCTTGGACTGCGGGATTCGCCATACACGTTCAAATCGGCCTCAAGGCCGGGCCTGGCCGGATGTGTTTCACATCCGGCCGTCCGGCCAACGATCTGCCTGAAGGAATCGACATACACGTTCAGTTTTTCCTTCAGTCCAGGACTGTACAGTCCGGGACTGAAGGAAAACCGGAACGTGTATGGTAGGCCTAACCGTCGCACTTATCAACATTCACATGTCATTATTTAGTCTGTAAGAAATGCTTCAAGTCTAAGTTGAGTGGTTCTGTCTCGATAAAGTATAAGAAAATATTAAAAATAAACGTGGCGCCGACGATTTATACAATCTTGTTTCCAACTAAAATCTATCAATCACTTGTATGGTGTGATTTTTACATCAAAACATATTTCGGTTCATTTCCCTTTCTAATTCCAAACAGGTTTAACTTACTGTCAGAATATACTTATATTTTACACCTGATCTTCGATGATGCATTAATGTTAAAAAAATCTAATATGTAAAGTCGAGATTTTACAATTTTTGACGTATCAACACATACAGTTCAAGAGTTCAAAGTTATAATTGCCAAGGCAATTTTACAATTGAAAATTATCACACATTTTTTTTCTTGAAACAACTTAAGTAATTTTTTTGTTGGACTATTAATTAGTTTTTCTAATAACACCTATATGAACTAATAATATATTGGTACCTACAACATTGATAATGAACTAAAGTTGATCAATACAGTTTTTAGAAGCTTAAACAAATTGGCATTTTTTTATTTCCATTAGTGATAGAATATCAGAATGTCAGTTTACTTTCTACAATAGATTAAAATTTAAATCGCCAACGTTGCTAGGCTGGATGAACAGAACATAAAAAAAAGCAGTTTCAGTCTTTGATGTAGACATGATTGTGTCAAGTTACAGCTCAAGTTAAACACACAGAAAATTTAAACTAGATAGATCCACATTATTCTGTTTCAAATACTGTTGTGAATATGATTATTCACTAAGTAAATTATTAACTACCATTATTAACTAATTATAGTTTGACATAACTATTCTAATAATGCTATGTTTGAATTTTTTCAAGACGATAGAAGAAGTGTTAAATCATGTTTGTATTATTTTTTTCTTTAACAACACCGCCTTCATAAAAAAAGTTTACATGAAAAATCCATTTGATAATTTTTCATTCGCTTATTATTAAAACATAAATTTTACATGTATTTGACTTCCTAATGTGGTTTTGTAACCACAAAATCTATTCAACCCCCATCTTATGCTAGGTTCGGCCTTGATAACCAATATAGTCTTAGTCCCTACAACTTCGGTTAATCAGGAGGGTACTGTTTTTGAATAAAACCTAATAATGTAATGTGTTAAAAATAGAATTGTTTTATGCTTCAATGATGTCTGAGAGATCACAGTTTTATTTCTCTTTATTCAATTTTACAAATACATTTTTAATTACTTCGTCAATCCTCAAATATTGGAGAGGAACCTAAAAATGAAATAAATTTTCAAAGACAGAGGAAAGAGTGTTTGATATTCTAGAGAAGAGTTGTTAGTCGTTAACGTTACATTACCAGAAACTGTGACTGATAAGAATTTGGAAGACTGCTGTCAACCCACAAACAAAATTTACCTAATTCGCTTCAAATAATCCGAATAAATAGTTTATTCAAATGTTTTGACTTTGGTGTTATACAGGTACCAATTTTGTTCAGTGGGCTAGGCTGGGTCAGTTTATTTAAAATGTGGCAAAGATACATTTTTGTTTTTTGATCTTAAACTTCTTTGTGATGTATTCTTTTGGGGGCCATGAACCTGACCAGTGTCATTAGTACATTATTGTATAATGATTATAATCTTATTTCCTAATGTTATTTAATCATAAAGTGTATTTAAGACATGATGAACTGACTATCTTAAACAAATACTGATGTAATGCCAAAGTACCCAACATTTCATTTATTTTTGTTGTTATGATACCTACTTAAAATATGTTGGACTACATATTCTGATACTGTGATCAAAAGAGCACTGATATGCCTCATTGCATGACGTTTGCGACGGAGGGGAGAATCTTGTTTTTCTTTCTTGGCAGGGCCAATTTACATTAGTACATTTAATTCAAGTAAAAAATTTGGATTTTGCGACTGGGTACACGATGCATGTACTTGTGTTTCCATAAGAAACATCAGTAATGAACGGTCATTTGCAAAGTAGACAATAATGTACTTTCATAGTAATTATAAGTTACTGGTTTATTAAATGCAATAGTAAAATCTTACCATAAACAGATAGGTAGTTAAAATAAACTTTTTTTTATTGATTTCATATTTTGATTTGATAGGTATGAAGCAAACAATACTCTTATTTTGCTCGTTTTTTAAATCTTATATTTACAAAAGGTATTCTTTTATTCTTCTAGTGCTGAAACACATTTAAACGATTATAAATGCAACCGTGTTGTTCATCAATGGCATTAGGAAACACAGAGAGTGTGTACCACACACTTTAGGAATGTACCCTTTTGGGTACACATTAATAAAAAAAAACATTAATGACCCAATCGAGCGCATAATGTCTTAAACTTGTTAATCATTTTTATGATAAAAATTAAAAGGAATATTTTACCACCACCATGACATTTATGATGGTATATTACGTTACTAGCCTAGTAAGTGGTGTTTTACCGTAAGCAGGGTGCAGGATTTTCGTGAGTGTACGGTAAAGTTTACCGGGCGAGTAATAGTACATTTTAAACTCATAACACAATTTATTTAAGACATAACATAAATTATAGTATTTTTATATTTCAGAAAACAAAATAGACAGTTGCAATTATCTGTTTATTTCATCAGCTGACTAAGTGTATGGTTTTTTTTTACGGTGTACTGTTTTATTTGTACATTGTGTTACTTTTCCGTGTGTAGGCACGGCAAAGGGAAACTTTCCAGCCTATCAATACTGATGGAAAAGTACATTTTTCTGTGTGTAGTATGATGTAAATATATTTCCTGATTATCTTAGCTATTTAAAGCTATGTAGCAAAAAATTTCGGCTAAGAATGTGATGTCTATATAATCAGTTTCTTTTGTTTCTTACATTCAACAAAAAATCAGTTTCTTACATACAACAAAAATCACAATTACAATTAGTTTAGACTACAAATTAACACTTATACGAGTATATACGGGGTGAAAAAAAGTCGAGGGACAGTTTAATATTTAAGAAAGTAATCAAGATAGAGCTTCAAACTTTGGTACACAGTTACTGGGCATCAAAATTCTTCACACATTATTCAGTGATGTGCTTACCTCCTCAGGAAACGGCCCGCTACGAGTCGGAAGAAAACTTATAAGCATAGGTTGATATGCACATCAAATTAAAGGCCTTTATTATTAGAATATAAAGCCGCAAATTTAAACTCAAACAACCGAGTCAAAAATGGCAGTCATATGCATACGTTTATGACTTTCTCCCAACTTTTAGAGGGGAACTACCGTGAGCCGTAATGTTAATAGCATAGAAAATGCAATGCATCTTTGAATTGCTGTCATTTTGGACTCGGTTATCCATTGGAGTTCGGGTTTGCAGCATTTTATTTTACAAACAAAGACCTTTAATTTTATAGGCATATTAACCTTTGCTTACATTGAAGATTTTATTCTGACTCCTAGCGGGCCGTCCCCCTGAAGAGGTAGTGCATCTTTGAATGTGTTAAAATTATTCTAATACTCAGTAACTGTGCACCAAGTTTTGAAGCTCTATCTCTAATAATTTTTGAAATATTTAACCGTCCCGGGATTTTTTTCCACCCTGTTAGTAAAACAAAACAATATATGAAGAAATTGTTTTATGAATTTTTTGCCTACTTGAATTTAATAAATGTGATGTGGAAAGCGAAAAGGGCCTCTTGTCGGCAATGCAAAATTTTCAGTACAACCCATATAAGTAATTAAGGTCGAAAATAATGAAATTTTGTTATAATCAAAATATTGATTGTTATACCTTATTTAACATAAAACAGGACAGTATTGGTTAAAATATGGAATTGAAGATGTAAAAGGTAGAAGTAAATCATTTTGTTAACCTCTGCATGGTCTGAGAAAAGGTACCTCTTGTCGCTCAATGTTATTTCGCAATAACAACAAGAGGTAATATTTCTAATATTAACTTTATAAACAGATTTTAGTCCAAAAAAATGAATTGTCCTGCATTCTAGTGGAAATTTAAAAAACTAAAACATAGTTCAGTTTACAGAGAACAAAATAACTCACAAATTTTGCGGTCCCAACAAGAGGTACCTGATTTTATCTTTTTGAGAAATAACATAGTGCTGACAAGAGGTCCCTTTTCTGAAATGTGATTTTTACAACATTCTTCGATAAAAGAAACTACCGTGAGTTGAGACAAAAATTGGTATTGCCTGGACACTATGAGCTTTCTTTAGATACCAAAATCGTTTTTTAAATGACCCTTTTCTATTAAAAAAAATTCAAAGTCCTATAACTTTAACAAATAATAAATAAATAAAAAAATATATATATAGATGCATGGGACTTGCGCCAAGTTATTCGGATTGATAAGGAATTCAAATATATATATGATATATATAAAATAAAAATTTACGACAAGAGGTCCCTTTTCGCTTTCCACATCACAAATTGTGAATAACAGAATTGATAATGCCCCAACAATCGTTGCAATAGTTTAAAGTTTTTATGTCTTCTTTAATACGTTTGATTTTATTAATTCAGAGATTTTAGAGTAAATAATAGATGGTTTGACGTTCGAATCCCAAATAATACGATCTGCCAAGAGTTTTTGATTCCAAACACTATTTTATTCTTGTAAAATATTCTTTTTACTGGACAGTTCAGGTTCTACATTGCTCAACAACTCTTAAAACTTAGATAGAGTTCAAACATTTATTAAGCTTTGATTTTCCTTTGTTTATAACAGCTATTAGTTTTGTTCATTTTCAATTGTTGCACAACTTCTACACAATTTAATATGAAATTTAATTCTTAAGTATAATAATGTAAAAGCAATGCCATTTGAGTCATTTTGTATAATAATTAATATTTAGAACAAAATGTAACTTGTTTTTTTCTTCAAAAAGGTGACCGTCAATTTCTAGCTGGTTGCCAATGCCAGCCTTATACCTGTAACAAGAGCATCTAATCATCACAAGTGCATGTATATCAAGATGAGAGATTTCATGGTTGCATAGAAAAATAGATATACATCAGGTCTTGTAGGTATTTTGTCTCTCGATATAAACTCTGTTTCTCTCATTATCTGGGATTGTTTTTTAAACAAAAGTACTTTCATAGAAAATCTCATAGAATTTTCAAAATATAATTCAGTTCTCCATTCTCTATTATGGCAATCAAACATGAAAACACTTATTTTGCCTGCCTTCTTACTTTGTGATGCTAATTTATGATAGTAATCAGTGAAATGTTTTACTTTGTCTTTTCCACTTTATGAACTGATACTTTGGGAACAAGCTTAAAACAAATCATGCTTCCACTTTATACATTAGTATAAAATTAAAACACACAAACTAACACATATCTGATTTTGTTCATGCATTTATTTATGATTTGTTCAGATACAACTGAACTCAGCACTTGCCTTTTGCAAGATTAACTCTGCTAGTAATTTCATTTTATGAGACTTGGTATCTTGTATTTTTCATATAAATTATTAAAAAATGACTGTATGGTGTCATAAAAACTTGTGCTCTTATGGTTGACATAAAATTGTGATTTTAATTTTTTTTCAACTGATGCTGGTATTTTTTATCATTCCCTATTTTCCCATTTCATTGTAAGGTAAGAAACCAAGCTTTATCATTATTAAGATTCATTTTTATTAAAAATAAATTTTAAAATTTAGACTAACAAACAAATACCTAGTTTACATGACACATTTGTAGTATTCATTTAAATTCTTTCAATAAGAGAACAAACACTTTTCAAATCAGAAGGAAATGTTGTAACAACTGTGGAAAATACACAAAATTTGTAATTTTAACAGGTCACTAAGTTCTTTGTTATGTGTAACTCACAAGAAATACAAACTCAATTACAAACTTTCATAACAAATAGGTATTTTAAGTGTTTGGATTTACCACGGAATATTCAATAACATTTTGATTTTAGCTATGGATAAAACACATTTTTACTATTAACAAACTGCTGTTAGTAGTTTCATTATTTCTTACATGAATTAGTAGCGCAGACTTCCATGAAATAAAAAGGCAAAATATTAACCAAAAATGAAATTATTATCTTTTGCTAATTAAGATATAATGTACTGTACTTTGAATCTCTTTATTTTATAATCCTCAAATCACTTATTGTTAACTTACTAACATCTTAACTACTTACTACATTACTTACTATTAGATCAACATTACCAACCAAAGAGAATCTCCAATGCATATAATGGAAATGGTATGTTAAAAGCTTTGGATGTTAGGAAAATCAAGTCATTAATTTCTCCCTACTTAATTTTTTCATGCGGTTACTAGCCTGTACAGGTAACACAGACACTGTTATATTTTATTACTGCAATAAGGATTGGAACAGAAGTCTCCAGATTCCCAGAAAAAGTTGTTTAAAATGGTTTAAGACAACCAGTTTAAAATTCTAGGTAGAGTTTGGGGTAAATAAACCTCTTCTAGTTGTCTGGTTAGATGGTTTATTTGCCTTGAGTCGGTTAACAGAGGGCCTACTCCGGCAAATTATATTTGGAGGCTATTCAAATTTTATTTTTATATTCACACCTCAGATTCTGCATTTAGTCTAAAATAAACGGTACCTATTTACATTACATTTACATTAATGTAATGTAAATACCGTTTATATGACACTATACTACTCCGGCAAATTATATTTGGAGGCTATTCAAATTTTATCATTTAAATGCTCAGATTCTGCATTTAGTCTAAAATAAACGGTATCAGCAATCTGACTCATACTTTTTCCCATTAGCTAGTAAACAACCTTTATCATGGGTACAGTATTCGCAGCTAGTCTGGGCGTGCGGCCGCACTATGGTTGGGGGTGTCTATTGCTCATTTCCAAAAACATCTGGCCCACACGGCAAGCCGTCAGTGCAGCGGCTGAGGGTTGTGGGCTGTGGGGGTGAGTGAGCCGTAATTCTCAGGACGGGTAGTACACTAGGGTCCGCGCGCCCAGACTAACTGCGACTACTGTAAGCGGTGGGAGTATTTTATAGGGAACACTATTTTGTTTGGAATTAGGGAAGGACCATAAAAATCTAATTTTAATCAAAACCGGAATACGATTTTCCTTTATTTTATGGGCCTATATCCACTGAAACTAAAAAAAAATTGACAAAAACAATACTTTCTCCATATACTATGGTTTAGGGGAAAAACAGTGGTATTAATAGAATTTGCTTTTAAGAGCATGTCATAAACATAATTTAGACTCGTGGACCCCATATTTATCAGATATGGTTTGGCTTTCATATCAATTAGGTATGGTAATAGGTTCATATTACCTGATAAAGAGTTTAGTTGAAACCATCAAATAAATAATATGGAACTCAATATTGCAAAAATAGATCTCCTGCCATAGAGCCAAATACAAATCCAAGTATGGCACCCAAGTACACCCCCAAATACAAAGCCGGGGTTGAAGTCCTGATTCTCTGTGTTGTGCAGCCCAGTTAATCCTCCAGGAAATGCTAAAGACTCCATAGTTTGAGACTCTACTCCACACCCATATGACTGATTCTCTGTCATTCCTCTGTTGAATTTCCAATCATGACACTATACCTACGTTGGTGCTGGGGTTTAGTAATATAATTAATTTGAGTTCATATGGTTAAACCTGTAAAATTTAATAGCTTGGAACAAGTAACATGTCAGCTGCATGGCTGCATCCTATGTCCATAAAATTTCACAGTGTCTGTCTTAATTACATAATAAAAAAAAGACATATTATTGTACATATTTAATTAATTAAAATGGCCACCATTTTCCAATATGGCGGCTAGCTTAGACATCTTTTATTGAACACCTTAAACTTTATGATGGTTTTAGAATGTAAATGCAATTTTAAAACGTTTTCATTCATCACATTTTTTTTCTCTTATGCTACTTCAGAGCTTTGTACATTCTGGAGTCCCTGAACAAGTAAGTTTGGAGAAGAAATGCTAAGAGTAAATAAGTCTTTTAAAATTGCATCTACTTCTAACAATATCATAAAGTACAGGATGTTCCATAAGAAATGTTAAAGTTAGCATCCATAGAAAAATGGATTCATATCAAGTTAAAAAGTAGGGTATATTGGAGAAAAATCAGTAAAATTTACATCAGTGCATTCTGTTGCTGGCTCAATCCAACTACATTCATCCATTTTGATCCTAAAACTGGCGACAGCTTTAACATGGGTTTGATTTGGTTTCTTTTGCCGTTTGGTTTTTTAAAGTCACCATAACTAAATGGTATGACAATAAATGAGTTATATCCAGCTTGCAGAGGATGGGATGAAAATATAAAACAGTTTATCAAAGTGCCTCACAGAGGCAATCAAGCTTTAATGAAAGTTTGGGTGGTGTCGATAAGCTTGATTTTTTAATTTCCATTTACAGAACTTTTATCAGAACAAGGAAATGGACCTTAAGAATGATTATGATCATACTGTTGACTTGGCAATTACCAAGTTGGTTAGAGTAGGCTACATGAAAGATGCCAAAGCAATAAACTTGCTGAAGAAAGATACTCTTGATCTACACTTCAGGCAACATGTTTCCCAAGCCTAAATTCTGTGTAACCAGAGCTGAGCAACAAAAAAGAGGACACGACCATCATAACAAAAACCACCAACTCCTTATCCTTGTCCACCAAGGCTTGAATTAAATGCAGAACCACTTCCCATTGTTGATGTGCGGACAGGGTCGACCATCTTCCCGAGTTTGATGACAGCAAGGATGGACAACGATGTAAAAATGGCAAATGTCTCTTTTTATTGTTGGAAGTGTAAAGTATTTTTGTGTATATTGCTATAAGACTTTGAACATAAATAATTGTTTATATTGCTATAAGACTTTGAACATAAATAATTGTTTATATTGCCATATGACTTTGAACATAAATAATAGTTTTTAATATATTTGTGTCAGTTATTTGTCCATCAACATGTTATATAATTAAACCATAAAAAGGATAGAATTTAATAATTTTCTTAATTGTAATAAAAAAGTGTGACTGAAATAGATAACCTACTTATTTTTCAAATGTAAAAAAGTTAGGATCAAGTGTAAGTTAAGATTTAATACTTTTTCGCAACCGCCACATTACACTGATTTAAAGGTCTTTTCACGTAAGGATTTGGTCCGGAAAACAACTGATTACCACCAGCATAATTATAAAAGTTTTTTAATTAGACAAGTCCTACGTCGGTAGGAATAAATAACGGATTTGTACCGTTTTATACAGTTAGGTTAGTTTAGAGTAATATGGTGAAAAATATTGTTCATCACTCGTCCAAAATGTGTTTACCTAAACACGATCAAGTACATAGCAATTGAAAATGGTTTTCAAACCAGTTTAGTACACAAATTGGTTTTTAAACTGTTGAAATAAACCACAAATTAAGTCAATGGATAGAAAAGAAAACCTAATTCTTAGCAATTTTTGGTTCACATATTAGTAACATAATTAAAAATATCACTGTTCAGTATTTCGTATAAGTCTCTGATGTAATATTATTTGTCAGGCAACTCAGCACTGCTTTATTTCAATTTTCTATCGTTATCCCTTCCACAGAGATAGAGAGAGGTCCCATTATTCTATAACATTACTTGCTTAGAGGGGTCTAAGTATTCCCTCATTGGTAAACTAAAATATAGCAATAAATTTATTGGTCGAGACGGTCATGTGGCCACTGGACGCGTCCATTCCCGAAACCCACAAGCATCAGTCTTTCGGAAAAGCTCCTTGATCTTGATGTAACACTCCCGTTCATCAAGTCTCTATTTTTTGGTCGGTTGATTCAGGACAGTTCCCTATTAACAGTGTATTGTAGCCTACTTAGGCCCCATATTCTTTATTTCGTGTCACACATAATTGTATTCTATGTTTTTAAATTGTATTTTTAATTGTGTATTAGCTCCCTGAAAAGTGATAGCACCTATTCAACGTGAACTTCTTGTGCGGCTTCCGTGAACGCGTGTGAACATTACCTACAATAACATTTTCTTGAGCTCATATAAACTAACCCGTCGTTTCGACATTAAGAAAAGTGTTTAGATTGGACATTCTCTTCTCTTCCCATCACACGTCTGGACATTGTACCTCCATCGTCTTCCCCAACAGCTCATCCAGTTCATGGAGTGGGTATCGGCCAAAAACACTATTCGTTCAAATTTTCGGTAACATATTTTGTTTTGTGAGTTCAGCTAGTTCATGGGTTAGAGAGATGATTTTTGCCTTGAATAATTCCTTAATTAATAGCATTTTTTGTAATTATAAGTTGTTCAAACTATTCAACTTTTCTATTGGAGGTGACACAAAAGTAAACAATGAGTGAAATCTATGCAATGACGAACTATCCTCGGTTAGCGTCAACTCACCATCACCCGGTTGCACCTCCCCGGTCTCCAGGTCCTTGGTCTTGTGATTTCTGGTTGTGGGGCTACTTGAAGAGCAAGGTTTTCGCCACAAAACCCCAAACTATTGCAGATCTGATGAACAGCATCCTTAAGAAATTGCCAAAACCCTAGGCCCATGATACAAAGGGTGATTGCGAGTTTCCAAAGAAGATTGGTTGCATGCTTGGATTTCGGTGGACATCATATGAGGATGTCATATTCCATAAGTAAAAATGGTTTGATTAACCCCGCAAAACAAACATTGCTTAGATTTCCCTTATTATTTATTTTTTATGCCACCTCCATTAGAAACGTTGAACTGTTTGACCAACTTATAATTACAAAAAATGATATTAATTAAGGAGCCATTCAACACAAAAATCATCTCTCTAACCCATGAATTAGTCGAGCTGTCACGGAACAAAATGTTAGTGGTTGTTATGGACCACCTGTTATGGATGCCTACCAAAGTTAGTCTGTACTACATATTAAAAGTAGTTGAGACAATTAAGAATCATATTGCACTCAAGGAGATGGTTTATTAGTATAACAATATGTAATAATAACAGACAAGAAAAGTTCAGTAAGAATAACTCTTATTGTGATAAGCTTTTTCATTTACTGATCATGACAACTAGGCCTACCTAATATTATAAAATTTGTCTGCAGTTTTAAGGACAATAGCCAAATAATAAACATTTTTTTAAAATAACAAATAAAAACGCATCAATAAAAAGTACCTCAATCGTTTACCATAGTTGTCATAGGAATGAATATATTTTCTTGAATGACTACACAAAAGATGTAAATTCCGAGGAAGTCTCAACACAAGCACTTTTTATTTAAAATCATTAATTAAACCTCATATTGCATGTAACTTAATCATGAAATATGTATCTCACACACTTATAATAGAATTTACAATTTGATTTGTAATTTCATACAAATTGATTCATTTAATATTTACAAAACACTTAACAACAACACAAAGATAAAACAATCACAGCTGTCATACTTTCTTAATACATCTTAGAAGTCTGTAAAATTATTTGCGTGTAACAATTCCAAGGATCTTTAATCCAGATTTGAAACTAAGAAACAAGTTGATTTGTGTACATGCACGAAAAAAGCTATAAAACTAAAATGTGTCTAACAAAATTAAATATTTTGACTTAGTTAACAAAGAAAACTAATAAGACATACCAGACTGACAAGCATGTATCAGACTATAATTATATAAAACCACATTTTGATTGTGCAGTTACCAACACGTTCAATATTCAACTCCTAAATTGATCAGATAAAAAAAAATAGTTGCTTTAAAAGTATCACAAAATATCTTGATCAAATTGAACTAATGTACTGCTGAAAACAGGGCCGGATATAGCGTTTTGGTGCCCATAGGCCCAATAGTTTTTCCGCCTCTAAATCTAGTTAAATTTACTTTCCAAAACACCATTCCACAATACAATTTTCACATTGCAAGCTCTTTGAAGAATTTACTTGGTTCTGGCTTTCACAAAATGTCGCCTTAATCACGTTTAGCAGTTTTATGTATCAAACAGTGAGCTCACGTTTGTGGGACTGAAACAAAACTATCTAACCAGCTGCAACAAAGCTTGACCATTGCTGCTGCCGTAGTTTCTTCAAATTTCAGGCACAAACATTAACTCCATATAGTACGTGATACCACCCGCTCTTAGTAGATTTGTCAGACTTATGCATCAGTTGAAGACAATATCTTGTTATTTCAGATGTTATTTAAAACCTTGTTTTACCAAATAAAACTATTTAGGCCCTAATCAAAAACAATGGGTCGTCCCCTATTACAAGAGAATCAAAAACAAATCATAAAATAATCCTAAAATAATATAAACAAAATTTCGTCGACACAAGCGCCCAATGTCACCAACATGAACTAGACATGAAAAATAATGTTTAGATTTTACAATGTAATGAGAAGTCTACACTTGTGTTGGTTAAGTCAATCGTGATACTGCAACTAAATTATATTCACCATGCAAAACAAAGCAATATCCTCCGGCTAACCACACCGATTCTGCCTGAGGAAAGAAAGGCAGAATTAAATGGCGCTTTTGGAGGGTATTGAATCTGTCTAAAACCTATTGCAATCTCAATCTATTTTTTCGTTAATTTTAAAGGATCTAAAAAATCTGTATTATATACAGTATTTTAGCTTGATACTGCAGGTTATTTTAAGCTAATCAAAATATTTCTTGATAACTTTCGTTTTGCTAGGTCAAGGTTGGTAACAGTGTCTAGATACAATAACACATTGTCCCGCGCAAGCGCCCCTACTCACTTTTTTAGCCGTAGCACCAGAGCCGTGCCAGCAAAGTAGCAGTAGCAAGACGATACGTAATACTAGACAACATCCTACTACAGCCTTCTCCTGTGTTTCATGTTGTAAAGTACGTTGAAAAATTGATTAACTTTACCATCAATTAATTATTAATTAATTAATTATTTCTCATTAATTATTTGTTCAAAGGAGCTTCAAAATTGGAACGTTTTAGCATGGATAAAACATACTCCCTTAGTAGATTTGTCATCCTAATGGAACAGCTGAAGCCAATTTTATTGTTAGTTCTGTACGTCCAACTATAGAGGTTGTGCTTTGTTTACAATTTGTTTCTTGTTATTTCAGTCATTTAAAACCTCATTTAACCAAATAAAACAATATAATCATAAACAATAACTAATCTCCTAGTTATATAACCAAATTAATAGTCTAGCACAAATCATGAAAATAACTCTAAAATAAAAGAAACAAAATTTCATCTAACCCCAGTGATCCAGTGTAGACGTACATGAACTAGACACGAAAAACAAGCTTCAAAATTTAAAATGGGATGAGGAGTCCAGGGATGCGCCCCCAGGGAGCTTGCACCCTAGGCCCGGGCCTATTGGGAGATCCGGCCCTGGCTGAACAGTCTAAGAAAATGATTATAGCTATATCACAAGTGAGAAACACATAAAACCCATTGATCCACTTAAAAAAATCTCTTTTCTATCCAGATGAGATAGGTAATCTTAAACTAACACAAAAGCAATTGAAGTATTGAATAAAGGTAGAGGCGAGAAAGTAGTGGGAAAAGCTTGATAACTTCAAAACAGATCAAAACTTACAAAACAAGAATAATAAGTTTTGTGTAATTGTTTTAAATATTCTAAGAACAAAATGTACTTTACATTATACTATAGTATGAAAACTTTACTGCCACTGTTTGAATGTTCTTATTGACTAAATTGGTTAGGGTTATGTTTTAAACATTAATTTGGTGTTTCGTACTCCTATATTTACATATTTACAGAGTTCCTGTAGTTCTAGATTATCTTATTTTGGAAAATCATGTTTTTATCTACACTCATAGCTTTTACCAACTCGACATTTCAGTTACTAATTTAAAATTTAGAGTTATTAAAAACCCAATAACTTCTCACCTCTGAAAACCAAATTAAATTATTTTGAAGCATCCAAAATGTTTAAAAAATTGTAAACATAAAACACTAACATAAGTAACTATGTTTAAAACATTTTCCACAATTCACTTTTACACCCACTGGAAGGTGTATTTATAACTTTACAAAGGACCAAGTGGAAAGAAATCTGGATTACTTGTTTCACACACTTAAAGTAAAAAAATTGCAATTTCCATATTTTTGATATGATCCTAACTGCCATAGTTATTTAAAATATTTTTCAAATGGCAATTTCATAAAGAAGTTGAAAACAAATTATTGCGACTGACAAAGGTATGTTAGGTGGTTGGTTAACTGGAAGTGGAGGGTTGAAGGTGGTCAACGACACTCGTGCCTGCCTCTTGTGCGTTGTTGGCGTCCCTGGCTTTCTTGAGATTGTCCAGGTATTCTTGTTGTGATGCAGCCAATACCTGCGCGACAATACCAGCGTCCTCCCACTCTGACAGTCCTGATAACGGTTTGCAAATTATATCACAGCTCTAAAACACTTAAATCCATCTACATTTGCTTAAAACATTATTTCTATCATCCTATCATAACATCTCACATTTAATTAAACAACAATGACAGACTATAAACAGAGTAAAACTACCGTACAATCCCGATTAACCGAGGTTGTTGTGACCTAGACTACCTCGGTTAAAAGAATCTCGGATAACTTAGAGGTTGCATAGATTTTGAGGTTACGGGTTATGGTCCACATTAGGAAGTCGTATAAAGTACTTGTAAAATATAAATTTTAACAATACATAAAAAATTATCAAACAGAATTTTCATGCAGCAATTTTTTTTAAATAAGGTAGTGTTTTTAAAGGAAAAATACAAACATGCTCATCACTTCTTCAATTGTCTTGAAAAACATAAAACGCTGTATTGTTCGAATTATGCCAAACCATAGTACACTGCAGTAGTACTTCAAAACATAAGGTGGATCTTTCTAGTTTGAAAGGCATAAAATTGCATTTTGTTTAAGCTGTGCTTCGACCCGAACAGTCATGTCTACATTAAAACATCGTAATGACAAAGACTGACACTACTGCCAACAACTGCCATTGTTTATGTTCTGCAGATAGCTCGTCCAGCTTGCTAGTGGTTGGCATCCAACCTAGTACTGCGTGATTATCATTTTCTAGGTTACTGCTGATCATTTTTACGTCAAATTAATACTTAATGATAATTTCAAGTATTAATTCGTATGACTAAGCAGAGTGGGTACATTGTTAAGGCAATGAGGTTTCATTGGTCAAGAGGGTGATGAGTTTTGTCATACAGGGTGTTTTTTTTTTAGTGTGCCACCATTGGGATCTCAGTAACTAATGATTTTACAGCAAACTTTAAATGGGAAACATTCCCTTGTTTTTAAAGAGGTTAAAAAATAATTAAATAAAATTTTTGTAAATGGCCGCCATTTTCCAATATGGCGGTCAACTTTGAAATTTCTTATGGAACACCCTATACTTTATCATGTTTTCCGACATTTTTGACATTTTTCCGATAAACCCACTCGTTTAGGAGTTACAGCCTATGGAAAAATGACTTCCGGTGTACATTTTACATCATGTAGCTCCCAAACAAGTAGGTTTATAGTAAAAATGTGAAGAGTAACTAAGTCAAATAAGTCTTAAAATGGCATCCACATTCAAAAAAGATCATAAAATTTGTTAAAAATATTAATTCTATTATTTAAAAAATGGCGGCCATTTTCCAAAATGGTGGCAAACTTGAAAAGTGGAAAACTGTGTATTTTATGGTCTTTAATATTTTATTTATTATTTTACTGTATAGTACATTATCATCAGTGGAAGTAGGCCAACAAATTCCTTACCAACCAGCAAGTTACTAAATATTTCTCGCTACTAAAATAAATGTAGGCTAAAGGAATACTGTGACTTAGGTTTCAGAGTCAGCACAGCCTATTTAGGAACCTTATGAAGGTCATTAGAGAACCTTATCAAAACGTAAATCAAAGAACCAGCATATCATGGGACAAGAGTCAAACACGGATTAAACATTTTAATGTGATAGGCTGCTACAGAGCAGCACAAATGTTTTAACTAAACAATCGTAAAATGTACTATTAACACAGACACAACTCTTACCAAACATGCTCGGGGGTACAATGTTAAGAAAGGAGGCAGACTCTATGAGATTGAAAGACTGACTGCACTCTCCACCGTCATGTTTAGGACTGTTGTGACGGGAGCGAGGACTGCGAGGCGAGGGACAAGTGACTGTAGCCGATGTAGATGTGGCCGTGGAGGACTGGACAAACATAAATACAATTTTACCATCAAATAAGCTAATATTAGATTAAACTGAAACAGCAAATCAAATTGAATTGTACAGTGGACTATCACCAAGCAGCCCACAATCCTGGAGATATCACCATTGTTCCCCCCCATTGTGAAGACATTGTTAATTTTCATAAGTGCAATTTCCCAGAGTTCTGCGGTTGCAAGAATAAATGCTTGATTTTCTGACTTAGTGCTTTTGCACTAAGTGATTTTTTGGCTTAGTGCACTTGAGCTTTTAGGCTAGGCTCGACATAAAAGTTGAGCTGCTTACACACCTCTAGTATAACATAGGGCATTATACTGTTTCAACATCAAATTCTTATAACAGTATTATAGCAGCATTACTGTGAATGGAAGATTAGTTCCGAAAAAAAAAAATGGCCTTATACAACTGGATGAACAGTGCAGACACACCATGACATAAAAATTACTATTAATAGAAAAAAAATATCTCAGACTGCTTGGTTTACTAAAACGCCCAGACGAACGCATGGCAAGATTTTCAAAATTTGACAGTACTTTATTTTACGAAGCTAAAAACTACAGCTTAAAAATATGGTTGTAAAAAGTATTACAAGAGCTACTTGCGTCTCTGTGTGGTAAGAGTTCATGATACCGATTACATCCAAGGGTTCTATCCACTTCACTTCATTACTCTTGCAATTAACTTGATCTACAATTTCAGTAATCCACAGGTAGGGTAGGAAACATGGAATGGAACAAAGAAAGAGATCAATTTACAAACAATAGGTGTGAGAAAGGATAGGATAAGCAGGCTTACCTTAAAAAATGTAGGCATCACACTTCATTCACTACAGAACACAAACAAAACAAAATAAACACTGGATATTTCGAGGCCACTGGCCCCTTTCTCAACATCAGTGGCCTCGAAATATCCAGTGTTTATTTTGTTTTGTTTGTGTTCTTCTGTGTTCTGTAGTGAATGAAGTGGGATGCCTACATTTTTACAAGGAATGGGGAATGACCTATTACTGTAGGTTATATTGGAGTGTTTTGGTATGGAGAAAATTCTAAAAGTTGGAAACTCTAAAGTCCCATGTTATTCTTATGGAGTTTGGGGTTGTCGAGTTATCCAGAACATTGAAATGTTTAATGGGTTTTAATAAATGTATTCATATCAGACAAATTGTTAAGTATCAATTTATTACTTACATGGTTAGGTTTGAAGAGAAAGGGCTTATTGCCTGAGAATAGGGGAGAGAAAGGATAGGATAAGCAGGCTTATTTTAAGAAATGCAGGCATCCCATTTCATTCACTACAGAACACAGAAGAAAACACAAAATCCAATAAATTACACACTGGATATTTCGAGGCCACTGGCCCCTTTCTCAACATGGAGAGTCACATTAGATATTTGGACTCTTCCACTGCTAAGGCAGGGGCACACTGGAGAAACCCGTTTCAGGAAACCCGTTTCAGGAAACTGGTTTCAAGGAAACCACTTCTTTAACAAATGCACACAGAAGAAACGGGATTTCGTGATATGAATTTGGATAATGATGATGTGACTATATTGGTGGTGGCTAAAGAAGACGAAAAGAAGGAAGTATTGGGTTCACCCATTGATTAGGGATGGTCAACACAGTACTTACATTGTAACTCGTTAATTATGCAGTGATCCTGTAAAATTTTTAGATTTTTTAGAATGACAAAGCCTCTTTTTGAACGTTTGGTGGAATTACTTAGTCCACTAATAAAAAAGGACACCAACCAGAGGTTAGTTCTGAGTGCTGAGGAAAAAATAACAATACACTGAGGCAAGTCAATAAAACCAATAGAAACGTGAATCTGAAGCCTGAACGATATCTGTTTTTTGGATTTCATGTAAACCAGTTGCAAGAAACAAATGAAATTACAGTTTCATGCAATGCAGTGTGCACTGCCGTGTGTTAAACTAATCCATCTGTTGCGAGCAACTAAAGTTTCACGTTTCATGACATTGGTTTCATGAAACGGATTTCTCCAGTGTGCACCCTGCCTAAGAAAGCAGTGTTGCCAACACACTATGAATTTACAAATGAATATTTACAGGTTAAATGAGTCATAAATTTTTATTTATACTTAGTCTAAGCCTGCTTTTTAGGGGTGGAAAGGGAAATGGTAAATGTTAGGCCTATCTGAGATTGAGGTTTGGGGGCTCCCTGGATTTTGCGAACCAAGGATTTTGCTCCCTGGTAGTTGTGATGGGTTACAGGGGGGGGGGGGGGAGAAGGATCTTATTATTATTTTTGAATTTAAACAACTGTTATACTTTACATATTCAATCGAAAAGTGCATCTTGCATATTGTGGCTGGCAGCATGAATAGGCACTGGTTTATCTGGTTGTTTTTTATGTCTGTCCCATGATTGTTAATTCTTGTTCTAAAACTGGTGGTGGTAAGTCCAATATATTGAGATGGACGATGGTTGCATGAAGTTGATATACAACATTATTCATTACAACAAAGTATTGTGTCCTTTTATTTTGAAGGTTTCTCCTGTTGATGTGCTTGTAAATGGTGCTGGGCCTATTTATGTGGCAGGTTTTGCATCTTGCCATGTCACATGGGAATGAGCCTTCTATGGGTTTATCTTGGCCTTTGTTAGGCTTTGGTAGTTTCGGGAGAACTAACATCTTCTTTAATTTGGCTAGTTGTCGGAATGTAGTTGTGGAAGGTTTTCCAAGAAGTCTTTAATGTGTGGGGATGCTCTGAGGATTTTGAAACTGTCTTTTAAGATTGTCTTTAATGATTGGAGGCCGTGGTGATAGGTCGTGCGTGATAAGCTGCAGGTTTTGTAGGGAGTTTCTTTTTTGATTAGGCCTAACGTTGGTGGTTTCTGAATGAGATGTTCATGATCCTGCAGCGATCACGCAAAACAAAGATGACGTTTCCGTGACTGCGGGAGACGATGATGACGACTACACAACCGAGGGAAATTTTCATGATTTTGACGCGATACCGGACGACTACAATGACGTTTCCATAACCGCGAGAGTCAATTATGATGTCTACACGGCTGCAGAACATTTTCATGATTTCACCGCGATCACGCAAGATGACAATGACGTTTCTGCGACCACAGGAGTTGATGATGATGATGTCTATAATGCGGGAGATGTTCATGATCTTTCCGCAACCGCGAAAGACAGTGAAGATGTTTTTGTAATTGAGGAAGATATTTCAAATTTTGCAGTGTCCCAAAAGACGAAGATGAGATCTCTTTTCGACCGCTAATGACGATCTTGATATTATCTCGAGTTTGGACAAAGATTTTCAGTCCAGCACACCTTTAAAATATGATTTTTATTTTGATTTTTGTAGTAAGATCTTAATTTATCTTTAAAATAGCTAGTTTTTTAATGAGTTTAGAATGGTTTGAACTTTAATTGGCTAGATGGAATGTATCATTGCTGCTTTTTTTTCTTCACGTGAAAAACACCCCAATACCTCCAAAATACCTGATGGAAGGACATTAAGACAGGGGTTGGTGTAGTATAACCAATCCATTCAGAAAATTTGGTTGAACAATAAAAAAATTTTATCGGTATCAAGATTCGATCAATTTTGATATCGACACATCACTAACAGTAACAATAATAGCAATGGCTTAAATGGCAATGGCAATAATAGTAACGTGCTTTTCATAAACACGGGCCAGACCAAGAAAAGGCGAATTAAAATGAAAGTTTTTAACATTTTAGATTTTAGTACAACTAACACAAAATTTGTGTTTTAGACTTTGTGGTCTACTAAAAGTATTAGGTGGTAAGCATACTCTGGCTAGAGCTTTGTCTCGTTTCTCAGAATCCCGCAGCCACTGCAGGTAGCTGTCACGTGCTACTTGCTCTTCTATAGCCTCATTGGTAGCTTCCCAGTCAGTAGCTCGTAGCTTGTCTTCCAACATAGCCTGTAACATTGACACAACACCTATCAAACATGAAGGATAAACAGATTCAAAATACAAAACACCACATCTGGATCTGAACAGTATTATAAATTTAAAATCAAAAGGTTAAAAAAATTTATGTTCATAAGACAACTGCATTTTATTACGTTTTGGATCTGAATTGATCAAATTACTTTACCCTATTTGATTTATTTGTTACTGTGATTATGACCTGACCAAAATATTATAGTGAAATTAAATAGATAAGGAGAGGATGTTTCATTGGATGACAAATGACCATATTTGCTTTGTTTAAGATGGAATCATTATCACTGATCACACTCCTAATACAGCTACCTAGAACACCACATTGTATTAATATAACTACAAATTCTACCCTCATGTCAACTTTGTAAATGTTTTAGAATGGCTTGAAATGAACACAGTTGAACTAAGCCATTGACGTAGTGCACTAATGTTAATTACTGATTTCTGTTGAATAAGTCAACTTTTAAACCAAGCCAAACTGGAAAGACTTGGTATTGTAAACTATAGCATCTGTTATGTCACATTAAGTTTACAGTAACTACAAGAATGGTAGATAATAGTTATTTTCCTACAGTCACCCGACAAAGTGGGCTTCTTTGCACAGATAATAGTACAGAAAGCCTTACTTTGGCGCACACCAGTATTCCAACCAAACAACATTTCTCTGGTGTGCACACAAGTGGCACTTCGCCCACTAGTTACACAAGTGGCACTTTGCTGCACACCAGAGAAATGTTCACGCACAAGCATAGGCGAGTGTGGAAAGTTTCTCGAGTGCAACAAAGGCAGTATTCGTGTTAGACGATATATTTTTCCTACAGTTACAGTAGAAGCCCGGTTAACCGAAATATAGGGGGGAGAGCCGTTTTTTTGGTTAACCCGCCATATGCTAAAAATAGCCTATGTATTACCACGGTGAGTCGGAAAAATGAATTTTAAACAATGTCTATGTAATACAGTTTTTTATTTCAGCTACAGAAATGTTACAATGGGCTAGAAAATACTTTAAACTAAACAACTGAAGTTACTAAAAGCATTTTAAATTATGTATTACTGTACTTATATTTTAGCACTGTATTATTTTATGGAAACGTTTAAGATAACCCGGATTTCGGTTAGCCAGAGTTCGGTTAACCAGGGTTCTACTGTACTAAATAAATAATTAGTAATCATATAAATAATTAGTCTTTCAAACACTGTACAACTCGTTTGTAGGTTAGGTTAAATCCAAACACTGAATGAAATGGGAAACGCTGCACCAGCTGATCGTAGTCGTAATATCTTTAAGTGTTACCAACTTATTTTCAAGCGTACGTGCATAATAAAAGCACGCTGTTTTGTGTTGTTTGGTGGAATACTGTTGTGTGCCAAAGTAAAAAATGTGCGGCAAAGTAAGGCTTTCTGTACTATTATCTGTGCAAGGAAGCCCACTTAGTGACTGTAGGAATAGAATTTTGAAGCACAATCTGCGACTGGCTCATTTAACTACAACAGTATTTTCTTTCTTAGTAAAAAGTTGGCTACAGCCGGTCCATCATCCTATTCTGTCGATATCCCATATAGATGGGATGTCTACTTTAATAAACAAAAGTAAAAAATCTACAGTGGGGTCTCCAACCTTTTTTGCTCAAGGGCTAAAATGTAAATGTAAAAAGGTCAAATAAAATTCAGTATAGAGAGCTATATACCATACATAAATCTACTACAGCATTTATTTTGTTGAACATTTATTGGTGGTAAGAAAACGTAATAATAAATGAGTTAAATGGTTTAAGTTACCTGGCTTCGTCAAGTGATCCTTCTTCAGTATTACACTACTATAGTTTCGGACTTGAAAATAAGTCCATCTTCAGGTTAACAAAAACGTCAATAGGTCATCTAACCAATTTGGTTAGATTCGTCGATACACTTAAAACACATACACGAACACGAAAAACACAAAAAACGAATATAATACTGTAAAAACTGGCCAGTGTAATTAATCACGGGGGACACGTGTGGCGACGCCGGAAGATGAGTCATGACTGCTGTGTCCCCCGTGATTAATTACACTGGCCAGTTTTTACAGTATTATATTCGTTTTTTGTGTTTTTTTTTTGTGTTTTTTGTGTTTGTGTATGTGTTTTAAGTGTATCGACGAATCTAACCAAATTGGTTAGATGACCTATTGACGTTTTTGTTAACCTGAAGATGGACTTATTTTCAAGTCCGAAACTATAGTAGTGTAATACTGAAGAAGGATCACTTGACGAAGCCAGGTAACTTAAACCATTTAGCTTAAATTTAGTGATCCAGAGGCTACCTCACCATGAAATAAATGAGTGTACATGTCTGAAGCTTAGTAATGTATTTTTATAGTAGATCAAGGATATGTTAAATGTAAATTTATAAGTGTTATCATAACAGTACTAGTTATATAAGAATAAAATATGTTCGTGTAACATAGAATTGTTAGTTAAGCCTGCCTATAATGGAAGAATGTTAGAGTTAATCTTATTAGTACAACAATGTAACAATGAAGAATGAATTGAAAAGCAGTAAAATAGGCATCTAGACATAGAAAGCATTTGATTTTGTAATTTTGTGTTAATAATAATTTGTTTTATTGTGAAAAGCATGTAATTATTTTAAAATAATAAGTAAGAAAACTCTTCACGGTATAGATCAAGGATGTGTAGTTTTCAAAGTTTTTGAAGGGTCAAATGGGGGTTTGCCTTTGAAGGGTTTTCAAAGGGGGTTTTTGTGTATTGTTTCAATATTTCAATATATCAGAAAATTCAAGAATATTCTCAACACTAATAGTCATCCTAGTGGTTATAGGGAAAGGGTTTATTTTATAGAGAGCGTTTTACTTTTGCTTTGGAAAATTTTTTTTTCAAATACCGTTATAGTTTAAAACCTGCAAAATGTTTATTTTGAATCAAATTATTTTCGTCAAAGAATTAATATTTTATTTAGACCCAAAAGAATATTCTCCTCCTCAAGTGAGGGTCGAGCTTTGTTATCGTCGAGGCGGATCAGCTCATAAGAGCGATAGGGCGAGGGCAAACAGTGTACGGTCGAGCCACCCGGTAGTACGATAGTAGTTCATTTGAGTCCCAGAACTTGTACGATACAGAACTATTACATCTTGGTGAGTTTTAAAAAATACGCAGAGGATACGCGACCGGTAACCGGATGTGGATTAGGCGTCCGGCAGTTACTGTCATAACCTAACCTAACCAACCAAACTTGCTGATAGTGAAAAAAATCAAATCAAGGTTCAATTCTCTTCATAACATAAAATTATAAATGCCGAAAATTCTAACCAAAGATGTACAGTTAAGAAGAAATTACATTCAAAGTAAAATCTGTGACAAAAATTTAAAGATACCGATGGGTTTCAAACCGGGGACCTCTCGCATATCAGTCGAGCACTCTATCCACTACACCACGAATACTGATGGCTGAACATCGTATCATTGTGGTAATGGCGTTCCGGGACCCCCTACCGGACGCCTAATCCACGCCTGGTTACCGGACGCCTAATCCACGTCTGGTTGCCGGACGCGTATCCTCTGTGTAAAAAATAATTTCATGTGGATAAGAACATTTTGCACTAAAATCGGATTTTCAATAATTTAAAGATTTAAAAATTTATTTTTAACGTTAAACCACATTCACCTGTGTAAAAGAATTAAAATATTTTGCACCGTTGTGGTCGGTAGTAATTTTTATTTCATAAGTAAAGATAAACGGTATCAGCAATGACACATACTTTCTCTTTGGTAAGCAATGAGAGTAACTATATTTAATAGGTAAAATCACAAAATTGTCATTAACTTTTGACCTGTAATTTTTACAGCAATGGAGGATTGCACCATGTTGTTAAGAATTCAAAACTGGCTTTTTTTTCAAAAATATGATTTTCTATGGGCTTTTAAATGGGATGACACAAGTCACAATAACTTTTGAACCGTAATTTCTACAGGAATGGGAGTTCAACCATTTTGTTCAGAATTTAAAGGGCTACACCATACTAAATCAAAATCGTTAAGGCTATTTTGAGGAACATTTGATTTTTCCGTTATTTTATGGGTTTTTATGGGAAAAAAAAAAGAAAAAAAATATGCCGGGAGATACGATGGATTAGTATCCCAATACCAAATTTCATCAAAATCGGACTACAGGCTTGTTTCACATATACCCGGCATGCTGTTAACCCCATTTCTAGCCGGCACCTGCACGGATGCACTATTCACATTATTCTGACACCCCAGCACTCCTGCAGTTGTACTCAAACTTGGCGAAACTTGTATCACTACTAAATTAACCATCGAGCGGGCGCTTGCGGAGTTTTCCTCCGCAATTGTAGTTTTTGTTAATATAAATATGTATAATGGGTGTCGGCAGTCATGTCTGGCTCTACACTTCACGTACCTCATCCTGGGAATGCCCCTAAGCTATTTTTACCCCTGAATTCATCCTCATTTTGTTGTCAGATGCAATTCAGTGACGCGGTGTCAGTTTGCAGAGGTTTACTCCGTGTGCGCCCTATCGCGTAAGTGCTTAGCGCAGAGTTTATTTCCTCATGCGCTATTGTCAAACTGTGTTTATATTTCATACATACAAAATTATAAACATGTTTAAATGTATTACCATTTAATTTATAGTTATTATCAAATCTATTTTGTTTGCATGTATATGTATAATTGCATTATCGCGGAATAAAACTCCGCACGCGCCCTCTCTCGTAACATACTTTTATACTAGAAATTTGCTCAATATAATTATTTGAAATATTAATCATATAAAGTTAAACAAATAATGTTATTAACAAAGAAATTAGGTTTCTGATTAGATTATTCAACATTTACATATAATATTTCATTATAACAAGTAAAATGGGTAAAATTTATGCTATTTAGTGTTGCGGAATAAAACTCTGCATACACCCGCTCCTGTTTTACTGGTGAAGCGCCTCCTCAGGGGTTAAACACAAATCTTACTTCCTGAATAGTTCTACAAATTGAGTAATAATACAAGAGAGTCCGACAGGAAAAATGAATAAGATGTTAACCTGTTCAATATGGAAGTCTTCGCTCTGACGTATGGCATCTTTGATGAGACTCTTCTCAGCTCCTCCTGGACTGAAGTTTGGCAGTCCGAGGCCTACACCGATGGTGGCTTTGTGAGGATCTACAATACTGTTGTAGTGGCTGTTACGTTGATATGACAGACGGATTGGCTCGTTGTCCGTCTTATTAACTCCATGGAAAATGTTAATGGGATCTTGAACAGATATTAAAAATCAGTATTTAGCAGTTAAAGAACATGCATAACTAGAAAATGTTTATGTTTATTAGTTTACAATTTGTATTCAAAACAACTCTGGATTTTCCATTACTTTTTAAAGTAACATACTATTATTTGCTCAATTAAAAAATGTTCATGTAATAGGCAAATGTTGATAACAAACAACGGTGTTGCAGGTAAATAAAAGAAAACTGTAATGTCAAAATTGGCAAGAAGGGCAGTTAAGGCGACTCAAATTAATAGAACAGACGAGAAGCTACAATATAATTTTCAGGAGAAATCAGTGGAAGACAGCTTGATAAATTATTGGACATCATAAAAGAGAATCTACTGTGGGTGCCTTGTTTTTCAGGAATATATAACTCATTATCATGATATTTTGTTTGAGAAGCTTAAATGTTATAGAATTAACACACAATCGCTAAGGCCTATTAATGGCAGGCGTAACCCTGGTGTCAAACGAGCCCGATTGCCGGGCGATTGACTTTCAAATATTTCGGCCTGACGAATAGCAAATAACCTGCGGTGATGTGCTGCGTTACGACGAGAGTCGACGTAGTTCCTAGTTCCTACCCACAGATAGCAGCACTGCTTGGAACGTAGCCGGTCCCATTGTATTGCCAATTGGAGGGAAAAAGACGGAACAAGTTGATTTCTTGAGCTACCCAGACAGGAATTTTACAGGGAAATTTACTACCAACCTACACTACAATTATAGACTGGTGTTACAGACACAATACTAACGCGTACCAAGCGCCCTCCGCGAGAACCTGAGCAAAAAACGTTCCAGATGAAATCAAAAGTCAAAAATTAGAAAAAGGAGAAGTTGTAGTAAAGCACAGTGGAGATGTGATGGTCATGAAGTGGCGCGAAAAGACTTAGCAATGATGGGAGGCAAGAAATGAAGCCAGATGAATATAACAAGCAAATGGGAGGAGTTGATATGAGGGACCAAATGCTGCAGGCATATCAGCTGGAGAGAAAAAGGGGCCTGAAATGGTACGTACAAATATTCAAACGCCTTTTGAATTATTTCTATATTGAATTCCTTTATAATCTGGAAATCTAATAACCAGAAAATTGACCACCTAGCCTTTCGATTAGATCTTATAAAGATGCTTTTTGAGACCCATGGCCCTGAAGTACCAAGACCTGTTTTCGGAAGACCTTCAGTTCAGCCGAGACCTGCTAGACTAACAGAAAGAGAAAGGCACTTCATTTACCTGATACCACCTACAGGAAGTAAAGTAAATGCACAAAAGAGGTACTGTGTATGTGCAAAAACCGAGAGTAAGAAGAGATAGCAGATATTGATGTCCCAAGTGTGAAGCAGGACTGAGTCTTGGAGCATGCTTCAAAGACTACCATTCAAAAATTAACTTCTAAGAGGTATGTAACTATTGTATCACATACAAACTTTTATTTCAATCATATATTTTTAAAGCCTATAATCTGCTCTTTAACTTGGTGCAAGAATAATAAAATATATGTATAAATAAGTTAATTATTGACGGTTTATGTAAGCATGTAACGGTCCCAGTGAAAGCTTTGGAAAAGTCCCGCGGGAGGGGGCGGTCAGCCATATAAAAAGTAACGCGTTGAAGGGTTAAATAGGAAATCAAGAGCTTTGAGAAAATATAATATGTTATAGGGTGATAAAAAAATGTATTTTTAATTTTTTATAAAAAGCAATAAATATTCTAAAAAGAAAAATAGCTAAGTTATGACAGAGTTCATATAAAATTGGCCACAATATTTTAATTTATTATTAGATCAAATTAAACTTTATTACTGAATTAAATTTTCAAAAAATTTATAATTTTTTTATATAATGCATATCCTGTATATATTATACATATGGTCGCCATTTCAGTATAAAGTATTAAAGCATAATATTTAATTCAATAATAATAATATATAGCATAAAACATAATAATACTAGGCCTAAAATAACAAATTTGTAAAAAAGAAATATTTATGCCCGATCCATACTCGGGCTTTGCTCACAACTACATTGGAGGCACCCCGACCTATATTCGGGCATAGTGTTTAATGTGTGAAAGGCAAAATAGTTTTTAAATATGGTCTACACATACCTTTTCCATAGCAAAATACTTCGATAGTACGGTTGTACATTTCGCTCATGGCTTGCATTTCTATGTGGTTTCCATGGGTACAATCCATGCGTTTCCTATTGACGTAGTTAGAGAAGTCTTCTGTTACATATTGAGAAAAGTAGTCACCATTGGCAGCCTAGAACATATTGCAGTATAAATATTATATGTCTCTATTATATTATAGAGTAAATTATTCAATGTTTTTTATTGCATCTTGAAAAAAGCTGAAGTAGCCAAATGGTTTCAAGTTTTTAATCACTTATGTATTTCACAATCTGTAGCTATAATTTGTTGAAAAATAATAATATAGATCAAACGTGCATCCTCTTAGTAGATTTGTCATCCTTAAGGGACAGCTGAGACAATTTTAATGATAGTTCCATCGGGTGCTGCTAGGGTCGCGTTTCTGTTTAACACGTTCACTGCGGCCCATCTAATGGCAGGCGTACCAACAAATCCTGCCAACATCCCGCAGCGTCGAACAAACCTGATTGCTGGGTGATCGGCTTTCAAATTTCGGTCTGACAAATAGCAAATAACGTGCGGTGATGTCCTGCTTTACGACGAGAGTCGACATAGTTTGCTAAACACCCACAGATAGCAGCACTGCTAGGAATGTAGCTGGTCCCATTGTATTGTTAATTGGAGGGAAAAAGACGGGACAACAAGTTGATTTTAAGCTTGCCAGACGGGGATTTTACAGAGAAATTAAACTACCAAACTACACCACAACAAAAAGCAAGTCACTCTCTACAGGCTAACATGGTATGGGTCCGCCTTCGACCGACGCTGGAGCAAAAACGAAGATACAAAAGGCATTGTCGAGCGTATCCGATCGGTTACCGCAGGACCCGGACACCGCTTGGCCCTTATCCGATCATCAAAATCGGATCATTTTTGCTCAAGTTATCGTGCTAACGGACACATATATAAATATATGAATTTGAACGGATGGTGTTTTTGGCCTCTGGGGACCTCAAAACGAAAAAGCAAATCGGTCTCAGGCCCAGGTCTTACCATGAGACCAATGACTCATGAGGCTATGAGGGGATAATAGCTTATTCCCTATATGGGAAATTCACTAAAAGGTTTGCATTACAGGTTATGGTTTAATAAAAGGCTGTGCATAATAAATTTTCCTGAATATAGTAGTATTTTAACTTTCCAAATAGTTGATTTTTATTAATGTTAGGGGTTCTAGAGAAATTATTCGTCAAAAGTTAACTTTATTACAAAATAATATAATTACAAGCAAGACTTACGATATAGTCCATACAATGTTTACGAACAACTGCGTGCATCTCCTGATCTCCATAGACCTGATCTGCAACTGCTCTGAACAAGCAAGCTCCATCTTCTCCCATAGCCTTCACAATCAGTCCTCGTTTGCGCATCTTCTTCTCAAACAGTCTATCTTTCTGCAATTGTTGATCAATATTTCAGACTTCAGCCTTTTCAAAACAAATTAACAAAATATATAATATTCTCATTCCAAAATACATAGGTTTTTTTAGTAAAGGCAAAAACATGAAATTTATTTCATACTCTTATGACAGGGCTAATAGAGTACAGTAGAAACTCTACTGTAGAACAAAAACTGTTGGCTGCCACGTGATCGAGCACATTGAAGACTAGTTGGTATTGTAAAACCATAATTTTCTACTTATAAGTCAGTTCTCAAAATTTAAATATTGCTTTGTAACAACTTGCACTTTAGTTCTACCACTTTATACAAGAACTAAAATTGTTATGGTCTACACACTGTTCATAGTTTGGATAAAATATATAATTTCCCCCGTGCTCGCATTACCCCATCATGACGGTTTCACTGCCTCACCCTGTACTAATGCTCTCTTACCTCCACCCATTCAGCTTCGGTAATCTCACCAAGCCGACGAGAGTCATACTCATCTCCACTGTTGTAGCCAGAGTTGTCGTCACAGGAGGGGCCTGCTTTAGGGGAGCTACCAGGAGATGCTCTTTCTCTCTCTCGCAACTTGCTGCTACGAGTAGTCCTGCGTACAGATAAAACACTCTCAGAGATACCATATAGCCACAAACAAAATTAATCATTAACACACACTTTGTAAGGTTATTTTGGCTTTGCATGTGAAGGTATTAAGTTGGATTTTAAATATTCTACTTCAATTATGTGGGTACAAAAATTTCTAAAAATCAAAAATTTTTGAGCTCATTTCAGTTATTTTTATTTGTACATTATAATTATTAAGAAGGGGAGGAGTATTTAGTAGGGGTGGGCGAGTACTCTACTTAAGAGTAATTACTTGACTTTTCCAAATACTCCCAGAGTCTGGAGTAATAGTAAAAAGTAAAATCTGGACAGTATAGATGACCCGGTTACCTGTGTGGGCTGGAACGGTGGCGCCTCTTACTGTGGCTGGGCCCACTTTCATGGCTATCATAGTCTTGTACATGAGAAGCTCTTTTTTCTTCTCTAGGCCAACTATGAGGTGAGTTCAATCGCTCTTCTCGATTTCTTTCATTTATCTGCAAGAAAGATTATATTCAACCAACTACAACTCCAATTAACCACTATGCGTACTGAGGGATATAGGCAGATAAAATATGTGTGGGATGAATAATTTCCAGATTACTAAGAACAGCTGGTTCCATGGAATGGACGTTTGAAATATATGGTAGTAATAACTTCATACTAGCCCTCGTTTGACCCTTTGAGCACCAGCCGTCCAGTGACTTTGGATCCGCTACACACCAGTCCTAAAATGCTGCAAATGCTATAAACACCTTTTGCTGATTATCACCTTTGCCCTAAAACTCATTTAGTCGTTTTGTTATTTTTTTAGTGTAGAGTGATGTTTTTTTTCCATTGTTTTCACGATGAAAGTGACAACAGATTGGTGCATCTCTAGAAAGATAATAATACAGGCTAGTGAATGAATAGATTAATGAATGAAAAAGTGTTTTTATTTACAAAATAAGTGATATTTATGAAATAAGTGATGTTATTCTTATGGAGAATATTGTTAAATGTTTTATTTGGCTTGTTTATGGATATATTTTAATCAAATTTGACAGATTTATTTATTTTATACTAAGCTATTAATATTTTAATAAGAAAACACACATTATTAGTTTCCCTGTAGCAGCATACCTAGGTAGGCCTACTCGTTAAACATAAATGTTAATTTAATAGATTAATTTAAAATCAAGCCAGAAATATGGAAATTCGCTTAGTCAGCAGGTTTGCTGCAGCGGGAGTATTATTTAGCATTTTTATTTCCCTATCAAACAATACCAAGTTCAAAAAGATAGAATAATTATAATAAATAGCTGAAATATTAATATTGTTAGTTGTAAAATGGGGCAAACCTGAGCTTCTGCCTTAAGTATTATAATTGGTACTGGTATAGAATGTCTTATGACTATTCAATGACTATTCAATGACTACTCTACCCCATTTTAAAACTAAAAGTCGTAATATTTAAGCTATTTCTTATTCAATGTTTTTGAACTTTGTATCGTTTGATAGGGAATTAAATAAAAGTATTCTTGACATTTTTTTCATTAAATCAGCCATTTTTGAGTACCTAATTAAAGTTTGAAAATTTAAAATGGCCGCCATTTTGAAATTTTAAGTTGAATCGAGGTGAATATTTTTCTAACATGGGTCTCTTTTACTTTAACATACATACCAAGTTTCATAATGATCGGTTGAAAATCTTTAAAGATAAAAATGTTAATGTGAAAAAGACAAAATGGCGGATATCTGGTTAACAAAGCGATTTTGGAAAACATTTTATTCCTGATTTTTTTCTTTATTATGACCCATAGAACCATTTCCCGGAGTTTGGCTGTTTACATACCGGACCCTGTATAGCCTTTTGGCACTAAAGGATAAACGAGTTAATATTAATTTGATGAGTATAAACATCTGGCCTACATGGAAATTAAAATTCAAATAAAAAATCTCTTATAAAACCAACATTAAACCTAACACAAACAATTGAACAAATGATACAAAGCACATGAAGGAACCAGAAGGTTGAGTAGCCTGGATCATCAGGTCCACGGTTTGGCGTGTGACCTGAAAAATATTTGCAATAAAAATCCCCTAATGTCATAGGCATTTTACAATTTGACATGCTCATTCACAGCTTGACAATGACAAATTGTAGAGTTACGATAATCTATCAAATCAAACATAAAATACCAGGAATTGGCGGGGTGGTATTCAAACACCATTTTAATTCGGGGCGGGGTTTTCATTTTCTTCCAGATTTTGGAAACAGATTGTTCAGAAACTTTCGGTCTTTATTGAACTCTTCATTGTCTTTGTGACTGTAATCCAAGATCGCAGTACTATCGTTAAATATTATCTCACACAATTGCAGGGAGATAATCATTGTTACCCATCATACAAAAAAAAATTGTAGACATTTCCGCGAGCCCAAGGGATTTGTGAACATCTGCATTTGAGAACACATCAAAATTTCCTGCAATAGTTGAATTTGTGGTAAACTTCCACAGAGAATTAATCATCGTCACTCGCATTTCACCCTGTCCTCCTATTAAAGCCTACAAGCTATGTTGTGGGTTGTATTTTCATCTTTGTTCATATAGGGTATGATAAATGTTGATTATAAATAACTTCTTGATCAGCTTAACGTCTACATGTTGATTATGTCATACACTTTGGTGCTCAATGACAACAAGTGATTCTTATTATCAAGTTATAGGTTCTGACTTCAATAAATTTATACTTATAATATTATACTAGACTTACGTACCTGGATACAATTTTTCATGTTTTCATGATGAATACAATAAATTAATAAATAGGCCTACATTAGTGTTTCCATGTAAGCGGTCACTAGAGATTACTTAAAAGATTTGGACCGTGAAAGATGACCAAATGCATAGAATAGCCTATAGAACTTTAACATCAAAAATTGAAATTTCTGACCCATGACAAAAATATCACTACTAGCCTATATATCTAAGAAACGTTGACATGGATTATTGGACAATACTTTTAACTGTTAATATGCATAAATCACCAATATATACGGTTACAATAAGGGAAAAGGAAAGAAGTTAGTAGTTACTGCTCAAAATTAAGATTACAAAACCCACTTCAGTTCAATTTTGAGGTATACTTGCATCTAAAAATGATACTGTAGGAGGAGTAGAGCCAAAAATGAAAGGTGTACATGGACAGAAAGATGACAGTTAAAATAGCCTGTTCCAATATTTGAAATACAAAGGTGTGGTCGAGAGTGAATGCGTTGATCTTAGCTCAAGATTCGGATCATATATAAGTCATTCAAGCCTTCAAGATAGCTGTGTAATCATTAATCACGCAAGCCATCTCCTTAACGTTAGACTCCTAGACCTATTCTTTGGCTACGTTGTGAAAGTGAAACTGGGCCTAGGTTAAAAATGTTTATCCCGTTGAAGAAACTGCTATCAACCAAACTATCCCCGACCATAAAACAGAAACTGGAAAAAGGTCAGACCGTGTAGATATTGCAATATTGAATACTCAGTGAATTAGAACAAATAAATTTGCTTGAACTATTTGTCAAGGAAACCAAATGTGATTTTCTTTGAGTGGCTGAACACTGGCTGGTGCAGGAAGAAAGTGCTTGTAGTCAAACATTAACTAACACATTAGATCTAGTTATCTTCTTTCAAAATAGCCACAAAAATGGTGGTGTAGCCATAAAATATTTGCTTCAAGCCAGTGTGGCTGCAGTAAACTGAACCTTGAAAAGCTTTGTGTCAAGCTAACCCATAAACTGATAGCAGTGGAGATTGCCAAAATTTCAACTATACTGGTAGCCATTTATAGATCCCCGGACACCTCGAACAAAATCTGATCTACCTCACCAGATGAACAAAAAACTTTTAGTTTGTGGTGACTTTAATGTACACCCCATCTCGTGAAGAAACAACCTACTGCAGAGCTACGGACAGTTCATTACGACCAGACAACCAACTAGAAGACCTAGAGGCCTTGACATGGCTGCCACAAACCTCGACTCCTGAGATTATGAGGACCAAGTAGTCCATCCTATGGTCGCCGACCATGACTGAGCAGTTGTCTTAAGTGTTTCAACTGATCTTGGTAAGCAACTCCTCGTCTCTCGAATAGATTTAGTCAGGTTCTAAAGAGAGTGATTGATTAAAATGATCTATCTCTGCTTAGTAGTGCCTTACAAGCGGTAAATTGGGAATCACTCCTGCTATCTGACCCTGAAATTGCTTTTTCTACCTTCCAGTACTTGTTTACCAATAAGTTTGACTCAGTCTTTACTCTTAAGACCATAAAACCCAAAAAAGTGCTTGGAGATAAAAGTAAAGCTCCCTGTAGGATAAACAAAACTGGTTTACTACAGAACTAGCCAAAATGCTATCCTTTTTTTTTTTGAACTTTTCCACGATCACTACAAGGCTGCTAACCTGCCAGAACATGTAGCCTATCTCAGGTCTTTAGGAACCTGTACACTAGGGTTAAGAAATAGTACAGCTTTGAGGCCACTAAGGCCAAGAGAGCCTGCAGTGCTAGGATAATCATGCAGTCTCCAAATGCATGTAAAGCAGTCTGGCATCTTATAAATAAGCATCCTATCCAGAGGCCTGTACTAAAAACTGAAGCGTCACCTGATGATTTTAATATTTTTTTGTAAATAGTGTTCAGCAGGTCATTCATAGTCTCTAACCTACCTGTTTTACAAACGAACCTCCTGACCTCAATAAATACAAAAACTCACACTAACAACATGGAAAATGGTACTAATGAGATCCTACCAAGATATGTATGCAGTTTCCTGCATGACCCTGAAGACTATTGTAGAAACCTTAGTTGTGCTTGTGCATCTCACTAGGTTAATTAAATTAATCAATGTCTCAGTGAAGGCTCATTTAATGATTTATTATTAAAAACAGCCTGTCCACAAAATGGGTGATGCTTCTAACCCTATCTAACTTTAGGCTTATTTCGATTCTGCCTGTATTTTTTAAAGTCACTCAAAACCATGATGAAGAAGCAACTCATGTTGTTTTTTGAGGACGATAGCCTGTTCACATGTTCAACACGGATTAAAAAAAGGCCGCTCTACCACCACTGCCCTGCTGAGCCCGGTTGACACCATCTCTGAAGCATTTTTGAGCAGAATGAGTCTGTGAAGCTTAGCCTCTGTGACTTAAGTAAGGCTTTTGATGTTGTACCTCATGATATCCGACTGCTAAAGCTAGGCAAATATGGCGTTGGTAGTGTTGTTCTCAAGAGCTCTCAAACTATCTGAGGACCCACAAGCAAGTTGTATATCTGCAAGGAGCCCTTTCCAGCGTTGGCCATCTCTCATACGGCGTGCCGAAAGGATCAGTCCTTGGTCCTCTCCTCTTTACAATAATGATTATAGATCTATGATTGAATGGAAAAACATTACAGCACATGATGCAACGCTGCTGATCATGGGTACTAATATTCATCAACCACTAACAGAGGCCGAAGACCTGCTTGAAAAAAAAAACCAAGGATTGGTTTGTTGCAAATGGCCTTAAAATTAACGATGACAAAACGCAGTCACTGTTCTGCAAATTGAAACGGAGTAGAGAAAGAGGGTGCGGCAAGGCTTCTAAAATTCATGGTGGTTACCAGGCTAAATTGGAACCAACATATCTCGCAGGTATGTGCTAAGTTATCTCGAGTCCTCCATCTTCTCAGAAATCTTAAGGCTGAAATTCACCAGCCGCCAATCTCACTTCAAGGCTTTTCAAATCAACACAATTGCTGTTTTATTGTAAAATTATCAAACCTATATTAAAAATACACAAAATAAATGATTTTTTTGGTCATCTAACTTAAACAAAATAATAGCCGACAAAGTCAAAATGTGTCTCTCCTTCCAAAGATCCAAACAGGCTCCGAACACCAGGGTGGGCGAATTATTATCTGATCTAGCAACCAAACCATTCCAGAAAGTATACATTACGTAGGCACACTTCCTAGGACAAAATCAGGACACTCGTATCAACTATCTGTGGTGGACGCATTTTCCAAATTTGTCGTTTTCGACCTGAGATTGTTTTCTCAGAGATTTAAGGAACATAATGCCTCCAAACAAAATAACCCTACGTCGATTGTTGCATAACATCTCAAGGATAATATAGGTCATAAAATCAAATTTGAAAAATCATTAAGTAATTTTGAAAAGTTGTAGCCAGAAAAACAAAGCCAAAGTATGGGGGGAATTATTTATTTACCAACATATGAAAGAACACGGCAATGAAACCATGTTAAATATGAGAGAGGAATATTCGGACAAGATCACATATCAGCTGTATTACGATGTAGATAACAAAACTGGAAATAAGAACCACCAGTCAGCTGATACGTAACGTCACTCTCCCCCTCCCGTGTCCGTGTTCCTCAGTAGGCCTACAAATGTCGTCCGGTCGAGTTTTACCTAAACGAGCGTACGCTACGAAAATACGTGTAAATAGCATGCTAAAATGTTCTGTGTTTGTGTATATTATGTGGTTTCTGTAAATAGTAGACAATCATCTCTCGATGTGAAATATTTTTACATACAAGAATGCTGCTGAAGATGAGCCGTACTAGGCTCGAAACATGTACAGCATAATTATCTACAATTGACACCTACTGGCATACGTAAGTAGATTATTATCTATAATAAACATAATAAAGGTGTCAAGGCTGATTAATTTGATGAAGGTTTAGTTAAGTACCGGTAACAAATAAATGAGTTTCCTGAAGTAATATTAATATTAATAATATTATTATTATTTTTTTTTTTTTTGCTGTAGTAGAATTATATACAGGACAAAGCCTATATCCTGATCTGATACAGACCAGACTGGTATTTCGTCATGTAGTTTGAGCTTAGTTTTAAGAATTGACAGATATTTTTTCTTTTTGTACAAATGAATGAAATGAAATGCTTTAGTTAGTTTACAGTATTACTATTACATTTTTAAAGTTTGAATAATTGTAATTAGTTAGCCTATATCAAATATTTCAGTGTAGTATTAGTTTTATAAATATTGACAAAACTCCTATCTATGTACATTGTACTCCAAAAGATGTTATGAGTTAATAAATAATTTGAATTTGAATTTGAATTTTAAGTTTTCTCTGACCAATTAGGGCAGTGTAGTTATAAGCCAGTAAGACTTGTAGTAAAGGAAAATGCTATAGGCACCTAAATATCATCGACCCAGATCACTATCTTACACCCTTAATTTTTCAGTAAGATTGACCTAAGTCAAGCCTATGTAACGGGTCAAATGTGTAGGGGGTAAAATAACGGCTAAACCACGAAACTTAAACAGCTGAATGTAAGCTGTTGTTGTGCCCGAGTCGCGACACTAAACTGACATCGCACCTAACCTCAAATTCCAAGATCGCAGACGACGTTGGTGTCAGTTTGGTTGTTTGGTTGTTAGACTGCGTCTGAGGGCGGGCTACGAGAGAAGAATAAGGATTGTCATTCGTATTCCCGGCTTTTGAGGCATTCGTTCGTTCGTCTACGGTTTGAAGAGTTTTTGTTTAACTTCGTCGTTGTCGTTTTAATCGGTTACGTTTCGCGAGCTCTGAAAGCTTGTCGGTAATTTAAAGGTGGTGTGGTGAAAGTGTTTTGAGGAAACAATAATTTTAGTCATCTTGGTAAGTTTTGAAATAAACGACTCAGGTTTTCGTACCTTACCTTACCAGTTTTTGGTTGGGATAACTTTGTCGAAGTTCGTAGGCTAGGCCTGACTCTCCGATCTAGTCATACATTTTAACCAACTAATTTGGTACCAAAGTATTGCAGTTGGTGAAATATATTTTCGATTAACGTTTCGTAATCCGTCTTGGGACTTTCTCTTTTAATTCTTAAACCCTTTTATTGTTCCCTTAACGTCCTAAAACTTGTTCCAGCAGACAGGTTCCAGCTGGAAAAGTTCTGTCGAAGTTGGTTCAAGGTGAACACGTGAGGAAGTAGAAGTTTTAGTTTTTCCTCGTTTTGTGTCTCACTTGGACAACTTAAGCTAACTTGTTTTCTTTTCGTTTAATAAATTCGGACTCTGTGGGAATTAGGCTAGGTTAGGCCCATCTTGTACTAACCTTGTTTGTTGCAGGTTGACGACTTAACTCCGTAGGTAAGCGGGGTGACTACTTAGCTTACTTGTTCTCTCGTTAAGTTAGCTAATAGTGTGTCATTTAGATAATTGCCCACAGAGTCAAGTCAAAATTATTAATTTCCCCACAAGCCCCAGACTAGAGTGGTGATTTCAAGTGTGGTGTTTAGTAACCCGCAACGTTTGTCTCGAGCTCTGACAACCAGGGCTATCAAATTTAGGCTATCTGAATCACTATCGACTCCTGGGAAACTCCCCGCGACCAGACTAGGGCGAATCCTGGGATCTCGTTTTTCTTATCGGTGGCGTAATTTCCCACTTGTCGCCCGCCAGGAAAATTACATCACACCTATATGCTGTTAAGGTTAGATGAGTCATCACAAAAGTTGTGTACAATCAGTACACACAAGGGATTGTTTTCGTACAATAGATTGCCTTATAGTATCTAGCCTCAGCAGTTAGGTATTTTTCAAAGAGTCATCGAACAAGCTTTACAAGGTGTGAAGATGTTTTTTTTTATGATATTTGTATCAGGACCAAACGACGAAGTACATTTAAATAGACTAAGGGAAGTTTGTTCACGCCTCAAGGCTGTAGGTTCCACAGTGTTTGAAACAAGATAAGAATAAATTGTTCGCATAAAAATTGGAGTTTTTGGGGTTTACTATAGACAAACATGGGCTTTACACCTTCACAAGCTAAGACAATTTTATCGCTTTTAAGCGATTGTCGATGCCCCTATACCAAGAAATGTGACAGAAGTAAAATCATTTGTGGGTTTAGTCAACTATTACTGTAAGTTTGTCCCCAAATTGCGGGTATTTTGAGACCTTTGTATGACCTTTTGAAGAAAAATGTAGACTTTTGTTTTGACGATGAATGTATAAAATCGTTCAAGAAAGTAAAAGGGCTATTGTGTGCGGCTCCTATGCTAGCACACTACACATGAACCCCAAGTACCAGTAATACTCACAGTAGATGCTAGTAACTATGATCTAGGTTGTATTCTCAGCATAATAGACAAAGATGATGCTGAAAAGAAGTTTTGCATCACGTAAATTGAACCACGCAGACCAAAACTATTCACAAATCGACAAGGAGGCATTAGCTGTAGTTTATGGTGTTAAGAAATTGCACCATTGTATGGGAAGCATTTTATCCTTAAGAGTGATCACAAACCTCTTATTGTCTGTTGATGGAAAATTACATCTAACTTAGCTTATAGCCTAATGTCTTTATCAATGTTACCTATTAGAAATTAAGATTCAGGAAAACACAGTTTGTGTCTGAACAGTAGTGTATGGGCATGCAACCGGGAGCTCTTCTAATGTACGGTACATAGACATAGGGTTATCCCTCCGAGTGTCATGCGTCGCTGCAGCGACGCGTAACGCACTTTGTATAGTGTCGTGCGTCGCTGCAGCGACTCGCGAACACTGTTTACGGCGAAGGCTCTATGACTAACTGAATCGGACTGTACTGGATTGAGTTAGGTATCGTTCTGTCCGTAATATTCTAAGCTTTCTGCAGAGGTCTGTCTCTAAGCACTATTCATTTTAGTTCCGAAAATATTGTAGCAGACAGCTGACTGAGCTGACGTGCGTGTATTTGTAAACAGCTAGGTTACCCTCGGACCGATGACTGATGTGTTTTATTACGTTTATCATTGTTTTAGTGTTAAAAATCAAAAGTAGTGATATACGTGGTGCATTATAAGAAGATTTAAGTGGTTTTGAAGTGCTGGTTGATGATCCTGAAGAAGTAGGTAGTGATATTGATGTAAATTATCAGCCAGATTCCTAGCTATGGTTGGGCTATGCATTCTTAGCTAAACGCTATGTACTGAAATCTGTTTTTTGCCCATAACTTTTTTATTTGCAAATCTACTTCCTTATATTATTATATATTTGTAATCCTCATAAAATTTAGAACAAAGTGGCTATTTTCAAATATTTATAGGCCTATAATTTATACAATTTCATTGAGCGCAAACTTATTTTTTTTTGAAAATTTTCGAAATTATACATTTTTTTACCAAAAAATTTTTTTTTTTTTTTAATCTTCCTTATGTTTTATATATAATATTGAAGCCCAAGATTTTCCAAACAAAATGGTATATAGAACAGTATAATTAACATTGTTTTTAAGCTTCTCAGATCAGTTTTAATAAAACCTTGCAAATGAGCAAAAAATAGGCTGACATTAAGGCCAAAACACGTGACACTCGGAGGGTTAAACTAACCAAAACTCTAAATTCTTTTCCTGTTGCAGGTATAATAAAAACAAAACTGATATCATTTTTGGATTCACCATGCAAAAACTGTAAATTGACATACAGTAAGTTAGGCTAGGCCTATAACTTAAATAAACATTAAATGTTCAATCGTAGTAACTAAGCTGTACGGAACATTTGACTTACATTTATTTAAGGCATAGTGATCAAGTTTAAAAATAGGCCTAGTAAGTTAAATGTATCCTATTAGGGTAGGCGAATGCAGTCTTAAAAATAAGCGTAATAGCCTAGTCCATAATTTTTACTTAATTAACCGTTGTGTTATTATGATTGCAGAGGGTTTTAATTGAGTAACTCTAATTGAACAATAAAAACTCTAGTTGTTTGAAATAGCCTAGTTGGTTGTTTTTTTTTATTATAAAGAATAAAAAAGTTAAAGATAGACCAACTTACCAGTGTAAGACAAGCTACCTACTAAGTAAGCAAGCTCTAGGCCTAGGCCTACTTCAGATTTTTAAGGAATAGGCCTACTTAAAACAATTAATTAATAAAACATAATATAACTTATTAGAAGTTTCTGTGCCAATCATAGGCTACCTTCTATTACTAATAAAAACAGGCCCATTAACTAAGGCCTAGGAATAATCTCTGATACTACAGGGTATACAGCTCTCAACCTACCCTAGGCTATTTCTCTGTACATCCCAACCATCTCATAAGGAAAAGTCGGTTGAGTGTCATGAACCTTCCTAGGCCTACTAATGCAAAATGATGGATCCAACTTAAAATTCAATTAGGCCTATTAACAACTACTACCACCGAACTGAACCTACACCTAGGCTAGGCCTAGGCCTAGGAATTTTAAGACCCTCCTGTTGTTAAGAATTCAATTTGTGGTTAAGTTATATTTGCTCCTCAAACCACAAGACAGTCACATTATGTTATACAATAAGATGAGGTAGAAATCTGAATACATACTTGTGGGTGACTGGGTAAGGATCCTAGGGAAATTCCATGAGAATGAGATCCATTGTGGTGAGTTGTAGTTTCTGGAGATTCTACTTCTGATTTCCCCTGAATGGCCTTTTTCTTAGATAAAATCGTCATCTTGATTCATTAAACTGAATGTACATCCCACAAATTAATACACAGATTTCTTCTGAATACACAAGAGTTTTATCAACACTTAAAAATAGGTACAAATGAAACTAAAGTCCATCTACCATGACATGATCCATGCAGATGGCAGATGAATGTAAAACCAAAACCACTAACTAAATAGAATAGAGTAGACTGACTGACAAACTGGCCTGACCATAAGTAAAGTAATAAGTAAAGTAATGGAATGGAATGGATATGGAATGGAATGGAATGGTGTTGTTATGGGCAGCGGCAGCAGTAGCAGTGCTGGGCCAGTGGCCTGGCCTTTGACATACGAGCTTTTGGTATTTTAGCATACAGTGAAACTCGTGGCATGTATATACTATATCTCGGCGAAAGTGGTTAAAGGTAAATTAACCTTCTCTGAGGTATATCATTCCCTCATTTATTTCATACATATATTTAATATTTTGTAAATGGTGTATCCGTTGATATAAATAAAAACATAATACACCCGTGCAGAAGTACATGGTGTTCAAAAACGTGGACATAATTTACGCAGTAATTCCTTGGGTTTTAATAAAGAGAAAATCAAGAATAATGTTTTTTTCCAAAATCACTTCGTTAACCTGATATTTGCCATTTTGTATTTTTTTACATAGACATTTTTATCTTTGATTTTTTTCAATTGGTCTTTATGAAACTTGGTAGGTATGTTAAGGTTATAATAAGCCATATGTTAGAAAAATATTCATCTCGATTCAACTTAAAATTTCAAAATGGGCTATTTTAAATTTTCTAACTTAAATTACTCAGAAATGGCTGATTTTATGAAAAAAAATTAAAGAATACATTTATATAGCATTTTTATTTCCCTATCAAACTATACCAAGTTCAAAAAGATCGAATAATAAATAGCTGAAATATTAAGAATGTTAGCTGTAAAATGGGACAAACCTGACAAAGCTCTGCCTTATTCTACGCCATTTTAAATCATAAATCATAAATCATAAATCATAAATCATTTATTTGGCCAGATTTACATGAATGCATTGGCTAAGTCAATATACATAAAAAAAATACAAATTGTCTTATAAACTATAAAATAACTACTAAAACAAACAATATTTACATGTAATCAATTCATGAACCAAGCATACCATATGCCCATGACTACCCATCAGCAATAAAATCACGGACACGGTAGTAACACTTGGACACCAGTAATTTTCGAAGTGATTTTTTAAAAACAACAGGGTTTGACTCAATTTTTAGATGTGTTGGCAGTGCATTGAAAAGCAGTATACCGTTATAATAAAGATGTTTTTTGAAAAAGGTGGTTGAATGTTTTGGTATCTGAAGATTAAGACTGTTTCGCAAAGAATATGGACATGATCTGGAACTTGAAAAAATGGAAATGTTCTTTTTCAGAAAAGAGAGTGTTTCAAGGATGTATATGCATGGAAAAGTTAAAATATTTGAAGACTGGAAAAAATCTTTGCATGAAGTTCGTGAGCTGATTTTAAAGATGGTTCGAATTGCTCTCTTTTGAAGTCGAAATAGAAATCTGGTCCTTCCATTCTCATATCCCCATGCCGGCACTGCGTATACTAAATGAGGGAAAATGACCCCATAATAGGCGGTCATAAGGACGTTCTGATCAGAAAAAATTGACAATTGTTTTAAAAGAAAGATGCCGGAACCAACCCTCGTACACACACTGTCGATATGGTCATAAAAACGAAGGTGTTTGTCTAATATTAAACCAAGGAACTTGACGCCTTCTGTGGACTCAATTTCCACGTTGTCTAAAAGGATAGTTGTGTGTGGATTGCCTTGGATTGAAAAACGGAGCAATTCAGTTTTGTTGGGGTTGAGATTTAATAAATTGGAGTCAAACCACTGCTTTACGTTATTTGCCTCAATAAAAGATTTTAATTCTAATTCCTCGGAAGTTGAGCCAGACAGAGCTAAAGACGTGTCATCCGCAAAAAGACAGACCTCTCCAGCCTCAACACTTGAAGGCAGTTCATTGATATAGATCAGAAACAGCACAGGTCCGAGGACAGATCCCTGGGGAACCCCACAAGTGACGGTGTCCCGAGAGGAGACAAAGGGTCGAGCACACCCAGAACTGTCAACACCTCTGACCTCAACGAATTGCTCCCTCTTTCTAAGGTATGAGGAGAACCACTCCTGTGCCAGCCCCCTAACACCAATAGATTCTAGTTTATTGATGAGCATATCGTGATTTACAGTATCAAATGCCTTGCTCAGGTCAAAGAAAAACCCTAAAGCATTTTCTCCTGAGTCAAGAGCCCGTACTACTTTTGTTATAAGTGTAAACATTGCATTGGTGGTTGATTTCCCTTTTACGAATCCAAATTGGTTCTTAAACATAATATTATTTCTTTCTAAAAATTGTACTAATCTTGTTATTACTACTTTTTCAAATATTTTCGAAATGGTCGAAACTAGAGTGATAGGTCTGTAGTTATCACAAGTGGTTGGTATGCCTTTTTTATACAGTGGTTTAACAACGGAGGTCTTTAATAGGTCAGGGAAGGTTCCTGCTTCAAAAGAACTGTTGACCACGTTTGCTAGGGGCTTTGCTATTATATGTCCAATTTCTTTAATTATATTGGGAGAAATTTCGTCCGCCCCGGAAGACTTCTTATTTTTCATCTCATGAATTATTCTTAAGATCTCAATTTCATCTGTTTTGTAGAGGAAAAACGAGTCTCTTACTGAGCTTTTAGTGTTTAAGCTGTGGACTCCTTTGGACTTGTTTCCAACGTTCAAGAAAAATGTATTAAACATCTCAGCAACAGCGGTGGGATCGCTTACCACTTGACCAATGTCATTGATAATCTTAATCGGTTTCATTTCATTGTCCTTACATTTTTTATTTTTCTTTATTGTTTGCCATATTGCTTTAGATTTGTTGTCGGATTCGTTGATTTCTTTTAGTATCTGGGCTGATTTTATCTGTCTAATTTGGCATCTATATTTTTGTTTCATGTGAAAGTAGTATTGTCTCATATAATGTGTTGAGTTAAGATCCTTAGTTTTTATATAAAGTTCGCGAACAGTTCTTCCTAACTCAATTGTATCAGGTCCAAGAACTATTTTCCTCCTATCTTTTGCTATTTTGTTTTTCAAGACTCTCTTGGGAAACGCGGTGTTAAAAAAGTGAATTAACGTTGTCTCGAAAGCTGAATATTTATCATTTACATCATCTAGGGAGTATACTGATTCCCAATTTTCTTCCTTTAACAATATCTCAAAATATTCTTTAGCTGAGTGTGTAAACTTTCTACAAAATATTGATCTGGGCGCTGACGATGTTTTTGTGTTTGGAAGTATTAATGTAGCAAGTTGGGCGTGGTGATCTGAGAGGGCTGACACTATCACGGAACATCTGAAATTCTCATCCTCACTGTTCGTAAACACGTGATCAATAAGAGTTCTGGAGCTTTTGAATTCTCTAGTAAAAGATTTAACTCTGTTGGTCAGTCCAAAGGAGTCCATTGTAGTGATATATTGAGAGGCTGTAAACGATTTAGTGGCCAAATCTATATTAAAATCTCCTACGATTATGGTTTTGTTTTTGTAATTATTGTATTTATCGAGGCATTCTGCTAAGCAGTCAAGAAAGATTTGATGGTTATTTGTAGGTGGTCTATAGCCTGCAACGAGAACAACTGTTTCTCCTCCACAATCGATTAGTGCTCCGGCTAATTCACACTCGCCCTCGTGGCAATACAAATCCAAATCAATTTTTTGACAACAAAGGCCATTTTTGGCGAGTATACAGACTCCACCTCTCTCAAGATCTTTTCTGCAGAATGAAGAAACGTTGTTAAACCCCTCCAGTTTAAATATTTCAAATTCGTTTGGTTTTAAATTGTGTTCTGTAAGGCAAACAATATCTGGCATCTCTGTGTCGAGGAAAACTTGCAACAGTTCTAATTTCGAAGCAATGCCTCTAATATTTTGATGTACTATTTTTATACGGCTCCGAAGCATGCTCCCCACGTCTTCCTGGGACCCATCCATGGGACTCCGTACTGTTTCCGAGCCGCCTCCAAAAAAGACCTGTTAAAGAAAACACTGGCGCCACCCAGAGCCTTCCTCACCGGTCCGCCGGAGTCGACCCGCTGCCCAGTGCTGTGTCCAGGCTTGGAGGGCTCCGTCCCCCCGGAGACCAAGTCCGCTTGAAGGGGCGCAGATGGACAAATTTTATCTCGTAACAGCTCAGACAGCCGCCGCTTGCCCCGAGGACCCAGATGGAGACCATGCCTGGTGTAGCATGCACGGTCCAGTGAGGCCAGGGATACAAACGAGGCATTTTTATGAGCAGCAACGAGGGACTCTAATTGGCTGTTGATTGAATTGACAGTAGGGATTAATGATGGTTGATCATACCGCGAGGGCAAACCCACCACCATCACCCGCGTATTCTGCGCCACCTTCAGGACTCCGTCCAGCTCATTACATATGGTACTACCGTGCCCGGGACTGACAATGTCATTGGTACCACCTAACAAAACTAAACAATCATTAATAGACATGCTTGGGATTTCACTGAGATCCCCTTCTAGGACTTGTTTTAGTTTAGCATTTGGCTTTACCGTAACTCTAACATTGAACTTATTACCTAACTTATCATGAAGGAGCTCTCTTATAAAACGTCCGTGGCTATCTGAGAGAACTCTGACTACTGGTCGGGATTTAGTTACATTAGATATACCATTTCTAAATAGTTTTTTTAATTGATTTTTTTGTGTCACCCCAGGTTTGACAGTCTTTAGGGGTGGATTCACTTGCTTAGACCTTATTACTTCAGGAGTCTGGCTCACTCCAACTTTAGTCTGAGCTGAAATATTACTGTTACAATCACCTACACAAGCTTCGGGGACAGATATAACACTAAATCTATTTGTACTTAAGACTGATTGGTTATGAGGTACAACTTGTAACTTGCAGCTATGCTTACTCTTCTTAACAACCTGCCATTTGCCATTGCAACCTTTTTTCATATTTATTTTTAAGTTTACAGGTTTGCTATTGCTGATGGGCGCCTTATTGCTAAGACTACTGCTATTACAAGAGATACTTTCTGTGCTTGGCACCGTTAACCTATCATTACAATTTGTAAAGTGTTTTGCTGGTTTGAATTCTACAAACCAGTCACTGATGTTTGTTTTTTGACGCAATTCTTTGGGCTGGCTACAATAGCCATAGCTAATTATTTTTGCATTAACTAGCACATGCAAACCACACTCAAAACTGTTTGTCTGCTGCAAGCAGGACACGTCGGTGAACATCTGTTTATCTACACCTAAACGCTGAGCTAGGTCAAGTGCTACAGTGTGGTTGGTACTTGCGAGAGAGTCAAAGTGGTAGGCAGTATTAGACTCAATGTCAACAATTAAAAGACTCCAATGAGTGCCACTTTTCTCATTACCACTAGACGTACGGTTATTTATACAGCAAAAAGCAAACTGAACTGTTTTGTAACTAAGGTCTGTTAACATGTTATGAACATCAGACTGATTCCCATGTATAAGGATTTGAGTGACCGTTGGCCCAAGGAACAGACACTTTGAGTTTGGATTTCTATTTACACTAAAAGCATCAAAGTATGATTGGATTGATCTGTCATCAAGCCACCTACTACTATCCCATACTAGATCCTTAGATTGAAGCAGGTCATTTTTCATATTGAGGATTAGAGAATTTAATTCATTAATTTTTGTTGTAGAGGCGCTTAATTTATTACTTAAATTAGTGCATTCACTTTCTTTACCATTTAGAAGGTCAATTATTACCTTCTTTTCACTGACAAGATTTTTTACAGTAGTTTGTAATTCAGTAATCTGCTGTTGCAGTGAAAGGTTAGTATTTTCTACCTTGTCTTTTTCACTCTCCAGTTCATCCTGGATGCACAGAGAATTATTAATATCTAAATTACGTCTACATTTTTCTTCAATAAGAAGAGATTCAAGATGGCTTATCTCTTCTTTTAGTTTAATGTTACATTCAGAGAGCTCTTTGTTGCATACAAGATTACTTTCAAGATGTTTTATTAAGTTTACGACATTGTTTACTAAACTACTTATATCAATGTCAGCATAGTTAGCAGATAAGTTTGACAAATCCAAACAGAGATTAGACGCTATTATTTCAGAATTAGAGTCTAGATTTGAAACTTCATACATCATATTCCAAAATTCCCGCATTTTAACAATTTAAAACAACCAATTGCATAAATAAGGAATACACATTTATTCAGGAGTTTAATAAAAAAACATCCAAATAGAAATAACTTGACAAGCTTACAAAAATAACTTCCACTTACAAATATAAGTCGTAATATTTCAGCTATTTCTAATACGATGTTTTTGAACTTGGTATCGTTTGATAGCAGTGACGTAGCTAGAGGGGGTCCTGGGGGTCCGGACCCCCCTTCCGGTCTTAAATATAATATTTATTTTGTTAAATTAAATGTAAAATTATATAATCATACTGTATTGACGTTGGGGTTGATTATTTTCAATGCCAAGAGAGCTAAAAATCCGTTTTAGGGCCTATATAAAAATATAAAAAATCCCGAACCCCCCTTTTACCTAGGGGGTATTGAATCAGTCGACCCACCCTATTTTGAAATCCTAGCTACGCCACTGTTGATAGGAAAATACAAATTCTAAATAATACACCCGCTGCAGCAAACCTGTTGACTAACCAAATTTCTATTTTGCCGGATTGATTTTAAATTAATCTACTAAATTACTTACTTACTTTACTTTCCGTGTAAGGAAATCACCTTATATGAATCCTATCTAAAAAGTGAAAATGTTATTTGTAACAAATGTGAGAAACTACCTACCAGGTTTTCAGACTATACAAGTTTCAAGGTAAGCGTCTCTGATAATCTTTTGTGTAGGACTTATTGAAACCTGAATTTTGGCCCGAGGGAATTTTCGTAAAAGAGTTTGAAGAATGTCGTTCAGGCAGACAAAATAACGTTAAAAGTTACATTCCTTCTCGTACTTTTTAGGGGATCGTCAGAAAAAATGGGACTAAACATGATGCGGGAAAATCACTCCTCTGTAAATTTTTGTGCATCTAGACCTGTTAACCAAAACGGCCATAGAGGCCCAAATAATGTAGGTGTTGGCCTAGGACTTTTTAACTTTTGTATATTGTTGCTTAATGTACAGTGCCTTTTCCACTGCTCGTATTTTAGACCTTGAAAGGACACTTGCTCTCAATGATTATAAACTGCTTTGTCTCTCAGAACATTGGCAGTCCGATGAACTTATAAATTGTACAAACATAAGTGGCTTCTGCCTTATTTCAGCCTGCAGAACTTCTCTGAAACACGGTGGGGTTGTTCTTTTTAGGACACCTAATATAATGAACTCAATCACTGTTATTGATGTTAGTGAGTTTTGCGTTGACATGCATCATGAATATGTTTGCGTTCATTTGCATAGTTGCAGAATTATTTTCATTGGCATTTATAGGTCGCCTGACGGTGATCCGGATAGGTTTTTAGATAGCCTTGAAAGGTTTGTCCTCTCTTTAAGTAAGAGAAGATCTGCGAACAGTGTCGTCATAGGTGGCGACTTCAATGTGAACATCTTGGTAAGAAACAGACTTTCCGAAGATTTTGTAAACCTTTTAATAAGGTCCCTTGATCTTTATTGTTCTGTGTGGGAGCCTACTCGGGGCACTTCCTGCCTGGACAATGTAGCCACCGATTTATCTAATGACTGTTTTAAGGCAGAGGTCCTTAGCTAAGCCATTGCAGACCATGAAGCAATTAAGTTTAGCATAAGGGATAAGCAGGCAGATGGGAACGTCTCGAAGCATGGTACTATATCTAAGTTGTATAGGCCCTTTCCTGTAAGTAAAATACATAGCTTTTTGGGTGATCTTTTTAACATAGACTGGTATGTTCTACTTCAAGGTGGTAATGCTAACCAAAAATTTAACCAGTTTTTAAATATTTTTCTAATGTTGGTTAATGAGTGGCTTCCCAAAAAAACCCTCCGGCCCCGAAAGAATCTAAAAAACTCCATCCAGCCCTATACAGACAATCCCACTTTACTAACCTTAAGAAAGTGGAAACTTTTAACCTATGATATGTACAAGGTATCCAAAACTCCTGAAGTTAAAGCAAGATATCTGCGAGTCAAAAATGAATACCAAGAAAGCCTTAAGCTTGCCAGATTTGAGAGTAATGTTAAATTCATTGAATCTGCACAAAATCCTTCTGCAGCTTGGACTATTATAAAGAGAGAAGTGGTCCCAACAAAGCCTTTACAGTCGACCAGCCTAACACCCAGTGAGTTCAACGATTTTTTGTGAACTCGGTCCAACAGACCCGTGACGCTATTGGAATCCCCCCTACCTCTGGCCTAGAACTACTGGGAAAACATCATCCACCTACTAGTACCTTTCAAATGTCCCCAGTTTCATGTGATAAAGTCATATCTGTAGTGCAAGGGTTAAAGAATTCTTCTAGCAGAGACATATATGATATCTCTACTAGTTTTCTGAAACAGATCATTTTCTCTATAGTTAGCCCATTAACTTACTGTACCAATTGTTGTATTTTAGAAGGTATTTTCCCTGATGTTTTAAAAATTGCTAGGGTTGTGCCTATTCACAAGAAAGGCAATCCCAACCTGCCAGAGAATTTTAGACCAATTTCTATTCTGCCATCTTTCTCTAAGATCCTTGAATTTATTATTAAAGAACAGCTCTCTCTGTATTTTGGTTTCAGGCCTCACCGCAGCACTACTGATGCGGTTGACAAGTTAATAAAAGCAGCTTTTCAGTCTTTTGAGATGGGGGCTTTGCTGGGGCCACTCTTTGTGACCTCAGCAAGGCCTTTGACATGGTGCTTCATGACACCCTCCTGGGAAAGTTAAATTTCTATTGGGTTAAGGGGAAACTTTTTTGAATTGTTTGAATCATACCTGACTGGGCGTGGGCAGCTGGTTTGTATAAATGGCAGACACAATCCAGTGTACAGCCATTGACCCATGGTGTACCTCAGGGCTCAATTCTTGGTCCCTTACTTTTCAATGTCATGCTTAATGATCTCGCTTTGTGTTTGGGGCAAGGTTATCTGATGTTTGGGGTCTGTTACGCAGATGATACTACACTCTTTGAAACTAGTAATGAACTGGGAGATCTTGAGGAAGCCATGAAACGATCTCTTGAGGTGGCATCGGCCTGGTTCCGAGCAAATCACTTGTTTCTAGATGAGACAAAGACTAAGTCAATAATCTTTATTCTAAGAAACTTAGAACATAGTGTGAAATCTGTCAAACTTCTAGGCTTACATCTTGACAATAAAGTAAACTGGAATGACCAGATTAGTCATATGTTTGTGCTAGACTTTCCAGAGCTCTGTGTGTGTCTACTCAGAAGATTGAGATATTTTGTACCAAAGGACTGGCTGAAAACTGCTTATATTGCTTTCTTTCAGAGTATTTTATTGTATGGCCTAAGGCTCTGGGTGCCGCCTCTGGGGTCAAGAGAGTTCTGCGCTATCAAAAGAAAGCAGTTAGAGTAGTAGCTGGTGCTGATTACTTGGATCATTGTAAACCCATATTTGTAGCTGAGAGCTTAATGACGGTTTGTAACCTCTATATTTTTCTTGATCAAAATCAAGAAGGAATGGAATTCTCTTGAGCTGAGAGGCGACATCCATCCCTATAATACACATACACGTAGGAAAAATGATCTCAATTTACCACATGTTAGATTAAGTAAAGTTCAGATGTCGATTGATATTCTTAGTTATAAGTTTTTTTTAAACTTCCTTTTGTAGCTCGGAACCTGCCGGACCCAAAATTCAGAAAAGGTGTTTAGGGGGCTCCTTTTGGCAAACCCTTTGTACAAAAATAAAGAATTTTTTGATCTGAAAGAAGAATATGTAAGTATTTTTTTTTAGTTTTTTAACCGAGTGCTGTGTGCTGTTTTTTTTCTCTGCATGGAGAGTTTCAGGAATGTAATTCTTTATATTGGTAAGAAACCCTGTACTATTTGTCTTATTTTAGTTTTTATTTTAGCTATAGTTGATTGACGTTTTCCAGCAATGTAACTGCATTTTATGGAAATAAAAATTCTTGATTTTTGATTCTTGATGTTATCTTTTGGGACGTCTGTCACAAAACAACATCACTTGCGACGTTGCCAATTCTACCAAGGGTCCATTTCACAATAAACTACAAGCTACAAGTTACAACTTGTAACTTGTAATTTCCATTAGATTTGCATTGGGCGATCAGCTGATTTACTAATAATATTAGTTTGTACTTTATTATGAAATGGGCCCCAGGACGCGGCCTGTAGTTAAAGGTGGCCGTGATCCAAGTTCAGTCAGTCAGTTTTACTTTTACTCAATCTCCACTCCACACTCCACTCCACTCCATTCCTTTTTCTCTAGTTCCTCTTGATTTGATTTTTCATTATCATTCTAATTTCTCGACTCGACTTCTCTTCTCTCTTCCTTCCTTCTCTCATTCTCTCTACTTCAGTACTTCGTCGTTCGTTTTCTTCCTTCTGTGCTGTGTTCTCTTCTCTTCTCAAGTCAAGCTTCTTTCTTCTAAGCCTTACTAACTTTGATCCACTCAAGAGAATTTTTTATTTTAAAGATAGTTGGTTATAGGCTAGAATTTACGGTCGTGGTAGTAGAAAAACCCCACGATATAATTTAGTAAAGGAATCTAATGTCTACTAACGACATAAATATTATTTCTGGTGCCATTAAACTGGATTCGCCGGTAAAGGTAATTGAAGCACCCATCGTTTATTAGGCCTACCTAGGCTACATTTGACTTGCATGTTTCATCAATTCTAATTCAAATTAAACTATCGATTTTCTGCAGCTCATCCATCAGTTTACATCATAGGCCTACCCAAGTAGTTTTGAACTCAGGGTTAGACAGCGAGAGCTAGGCTTACACCACACAGTCATCTCAGCCTAGGCTAAGTTTATAGGTCATGCTTACTTAGGGCCCATTTATTGACGGAAAACTCCATTTCAAACGGGCATACAAAGATGGCAAAATATTGAGTTCAGACTTAATATCCTACATGTTATGCATGAAGATAACTTAAGGCCTACACTACAAATTTGGCAAAGTAAGTTATACGTGTCCGGTAACTGGATGTGGATTAGGCGTCCGGCAGTTACTGTCACAACCTAACCCTAACTAAACAAACTCACTGATGAAAAATTCTGTTCATAAAATAAAATTATTAAGTTAGGTAGGCTATAGGCCTAATGCTTCAAATTCCAACAAATGATGTAGGCCTAGGCCTACAGTTAACTTAAGAAGATATCAAATTTTAAGCAGAATCTTTGACAAAAAGTTAACTTAGTGTCACCGAGGGGATTCGATCTGAATATCTCTTGGATATGAGCCGTTACTCTATCCACTTCACCACGAACACCGATTGGCTGCACTTCACATCGTTCTGGGCCCCAACAACCTGGTGACTTCACTACCTGATGCCTAATCTACGCCCGATTACCAGACGCGTATCCTCTGCGTAAACATTTACCTATCATTATCATAGGCCTACTAAGTTAGGCTACAACCGACAACAATATATGACGTGGAAAGTTAAAAGGGACCTCTTGACGGTGATGCAAAATTTTCAGTACAGCTGATAAAAGTGATTAAGCTCGCAAATAGGCTATAAAAAAAAAATTATCGATTGTTAAGTAATATTTCGTTTAACATAGAACAGGACGGTATCAGTTAACCCTCCGAGCGTCACTTGCCGAAAAGTCGACTCACGACACACTTTGTGTATAGTGTCACTTGTCGATTTTTCGACACACGAACATCGTTTATGGCGAAGGCTCTAGGTATCGTTCTTTTTGTTAGATTCAGAGCTTTCTCCGGAGGTCTGTCTCTAAGCGCTTTTCATTTTAGTTCCGAAAATATTGTAGCAGACAGCTGACGTGCGTATTTGTAAACAGCTTGGTTAACCTCGGACCGATGACTGATGTGTTTTATTACGTTTATCATTGTTTTAGTGTTAAAAATCAAAAGTAGTGATATACGTGGTGCATTATAAGAAGATTTAAGTGATTTTGAAGGGCTGGTTGATGATCCTGAAGAAGTAGGTAGTGATATTGATGTAAATTATCAGCCAGATTCCTAGCTATGGTTAGGCTATGCATTCTTAGCTAAACGCTATGTACTGAAATCTGTTTTTTGCCCATAACTTATTTATTTGCAAATCTACTTCCTTATATTATTATATATTTGTAACCCTCATAAAATTTAGAACAAAGTGGCTATTTTCAAATATTTATAGGCCTATAATTTATACAATTTCATTGAGCGTGAACTTATTTTTTTTTTTTGAAAATTTATCAAAATTTTTTTTTACTAAAATAGAACAGTAGAATTAACATTGTTTTAAGTTTCTCAGATCCGTTTTAATAAAACCTTGCAAATGGGCCAAAAATAGGCGGACATTAAGGCCTAAACTATGGACACTCGGAGGGTTAAAATATCAAATCCAATATTTAAAAGGTCGAAATAAATCATTATGTTAGCCTCTGCACGGTCTGAGATAAAGTACCTTTTGTCACTCAATGTTATTTCACCATAACGACAATAGGTCTCATTTTTAACATTCACTTTTTAAACAGACTTTAGTCCAACAAATTAATTTTCCTGCATTCTAGTGGAATTAAGAACTAAGTTACAACAAAGTTCAGTTGATGAAGGAAAAAATAGGTCTAGCCTATCTCACAAATTTTGCAGTCCCGACAAGAGGCAGGATATTTTTAGTCCCTACCTTTTTTTTATGCTATGGAGAAATGTAGGGCCAACAAGAAGTCCCTTTACTGAAATGTAATTTTTACAACATGCTTCGTTATAATAATTATTTTAATGAAATCTATGCCCTAACGACGAAAATGGCATTGCCTCTAAACAGGACTTAATGAGTTAAGGTTTGTTTTGATTGATATCAAAATTGTTTCTTAAATACAAAAACAATATTTCAAAAACCTATAACTTTAACGAAACAAATTGTAGATGCATGGGACTTTCACTAAGTGATTTGGAATTTAAAAAGAAATTCAAATTTATATAGCCTATACTCAAAGTCAATAATTCCTGACAAGAGTTTTAAGTTGTACATATAAAAATCAATAAGGGAAATAACAAGTTTTGCCATTAGCTAACAATAATAGGTTAGGAAGGTTTTGAGATACATGTTAGGCCTAACTTAGTTGTTACTTGGGATATAGGCCTAGGCTAGTAGGCCTTCAATTTAACTTAATTAATTTAAATCTAAAGTAATCATTTCCATAACTCAAACTTAGAGAGCTACACCACAGTCATCTCAGGCTAGGTCTGGAATAAATGTCTATTTGCTTTATACATGGAAAACATGCATTACAATTGTCAATGAATAGGTAAAATAACTTAAAAGTTATATTTGTATTTGTCAAACCTTGCAAAAATACAGATCTGGGCGCAGAAATGTTTAATTTTGTAGGCCTAATAAATTGTTAAGTTTCTTGGGATATAAGTTAGGCCTAGTGAAGGTTAATATAAATTTAAATTATTCAGTTTAATGGGCCTGTATTTCCAAGGTTAGGGCCTATCACGTGTTAGCAATTTGTTAGTTTAGATTGCCTCAAGATTTTCTTTTTGCTAACCTATGATGTGGGCAGCCTCAGGGCTCAGTCCTAGAATTTAGGCCTAGGCCTACTTATCCACATAGGTCTCAGGTACGTACCAAACCAAGGAAGGAGTAATGTGATATATTTCAAGAATATATTAAAGGCTTAAACTACTAATATTTTACTATTTAGGCTACACTGAAATTTAGTTGCACATTCAACTAAATTGCCAACTCACTGCCATTAGTTTCAAAATTTTGCTTATGTACACTTACCTATTTAATTTAAGTCATCCAAGTGATAGTATCACATTCGTGGTACATCTAGGCTATGTCTAGACAGCTGGATAAGCTTAACTTAGGCATAGGCCTAATTTTAAATCACATTTATGGTGCAGTTAAAATGAAATGAAATGAAAAATGTCTTTATTTAAGAGGCGAAGTTAGGACTAGCAAGTCCTCTCTACCACTTAACCTCTAAAACATAAATAAAACTATCCACTTTATAAATAAAATTAAATAATCTAAGTACCATATTATAAACATGTTGAAATTAAATTTAAATCCAAAAAGTCCATTTGAACACAAGCCGCCAACAACCCCCCACACCAGCGCCAGAGACTCATTCATGCCTGCTGCTCAAAATCATAGATTTTATCTCTGCCCCAAACCTTGCACGGTTCTCTATGGATTTTATATGGTCAGGAAGAAAATTCCACATTCAAATTGCAGATACTAAGAAAGATTTATTAAAAACTGTTGACCGGTGAATTGGTGTAGATAAAAGAGGAGAGCCTCTACAAGTGGAACGGGTGCTGGTGTCAGAAATGAAATGGAAGTTATCTGATAAATACTTAGGAATTTTACTGTTAATAATGGAGTGTAGAAGACGAAGGGTGTGAAATTCCCGAAGTTCACTTAGCCTGTTTAATGAAAGCAGGTTAAAATAGGGAGTGACATGGTCATATCGTCCAAAAATGAATCTGATACAGGAATTCTGCGCTCGCTGAAGTCTGCTAGAAACCTCATTAGTCATTGATCACCACATCACAGTAGTTGAAATGAGCCAAGATGAGAGTTTTTACTAACATGATTTTCAAGTTCAGTGGAAGGTATTCTGTGAAACGTTTGATGGTGTGAATAGTGTTAAAATGGTAAAATTGATATGGTTGACCCTTGACTCAATCGTTATTCTCAATCTTTGTTACCTATAGATATGAACATGTTTAGTAGTATTTTATTTAATGTAATTTGACAATGCCTATTCCTTTGTACAACTTGGTCAATGGTAATAAACTTTCATTTCTTAGTAAGTTGCCTTGGAGCAAATCTAGATTACTGAAGAGCTGGGATTTCCTAGCCCCTGTATTGTTTGCACAGCACAATAGACTACTAGGCTACATACAATACTACAATAAGGCTACAATAAGTTAGTGCTGTTTTCTTAGATTTTTTCACTCAGCTTACTAGAGGGAGGGATTGACCAGATAATAAGGTCTCTCTATTCTACATGATCCCCATTTAATAAGTGTTGTATGGAAGCAATTTTGGTCTTTTATTTTTGAAGTATTCACCCTTCAATTGATTTGACGATTGATCGAGAAGTGTGTACAAGCACTGTAGCATTATTTATTGCTTTATGGAAGGTGTCGTTTTAATTATCATACAGTATTATTATCTCTCACTACACCCAACACCTTAATACCGAAGCAGATCTTATATTGCAGATGTTTTCTTTTCTTCTATAAACTTTCTCAGGGTACGTTAGTTGTATTAATATACCTACAAGTATGACAGTAAAAAAACATGAATACCTATCCTTTTTAACTAAAGTTTGAGTTGTAACCCTAATTCAGTACCATGTTGTATAGTTAGCTCAGCCTATAACTATTTCATATGCTATGGTTTAACATGGCAAACCATACTGCTATGGCATCTGCTTACTCCTAGGCATCATGTAGCTACGATACTATTATTTGTGATACAAAAACTATTGTTTCCATTAGGCCTACATGTAAAGGACAGTACGAAAAGTTATTGTTTGAGTTTTCTTCAAAGTAGACAGAGCCCAACAGTCCACAAAAATTACTGTTCAAAATAAATGTTGTCTTTGAGAAATATATACTGTATTAAATTACGATAGTAAATTAGGAACATTTGAATAAAATATGTCTTCTAGCTCTATCTTTAATATCCAGCGATATATTTATAATTAGGTCAAAATCCGTTATGTGCCCACAACTCCAAAACTTGTTAATATGAACATTAGAGTGTACAAAGCGTTTTTCAATGACGAGTACTTTGTTAAGTAGAATGGAATCATTTCCAGGTATTTACGACATGTTGCAAATACGTGGGTGATTTCATGCATTGTTGTCGGTATATCTGTCTGGGAGAGATAACGGTTCGCTGTAGCGTCGCCAACAGCGGCCCGTGGTAATGAATCACTGTTGACTTTGTCGCAACAATGAACTAACGATTACTTTTCTAGTTCAGTTACTCAACAAAAGAACTTTAAGCTGTTCAAGAAGTTTGATTGGGTTTGGTTAGGTTAGAACAGTGTCATCTAACCTAACCAACCAAACTTCTCAAACAGCTTAAGATTTGTATTAGTTATTCTACTATTTTGTGTGTTTTCTCCAAATTTATATAGCCTGTGATCAAAAACCTTTCCTGAATATTGTATTTTTCATTATTTATTACCTATAAAAGGTTTCAATAAGTTATAGAAGTGTTATTGGAAAAATAGAGTTAAGTATGGGCACGTAACAGATTCTGACCTTACAAGTATAAGTTACTGTAAAAATTTAGAAGACGGTAAATGGTATGTATAAAAAGATGGCTACAATGGCGATCAATTTCAATTGAGTTAGCTATAAACGGACAAATGGTCATCATCAGGCCCATATTGGAGGCAGAGAGAATCAAAATGGCACCCTTGATTAAATACTGTTGGTCGCAGGAAGTTTTGGAAACAAACTCCAATAAGTTCCAGCAGAATCAGAGTTAGCTTGTTCACTTATCAATTTGTGCCTATTTTTACACTCTTTATATATAAAGTTCTTCCTAAACATTTCTTTAAATTTCTTCTTTACATATTTTGAGGATTTTACCATATCTTTAACACTTAACCTAAGCCCGAGAATAGCTCGGAGTTTTAGTTCGTTGAATCTCACCTGCGAATGCTAGTGTGCTTATAGCCGCACTTGTCACGTTCTTCCGATGGTGGCATGGTAGCTCAGTTGGCCAAGGCGTTGCACTTACTTTGTGACAGGTTATTGAAATTCATTAGGCCTACCGTTTTAAAATATAAAGTAGCTTAAGTTTATACTAAAAGTATTGATTGCAACATTTGTGATTTTATAGCCCATAAAATACAATATATTCCTACTAACTCCCACCGCTTGCCCATGATAAGGATTGTTTTTGACTAGTTAACTTATTTTTCCAATTATATGCTAATAAATATTGTTGTATTAACTCTTTGCGTTTTTCAATCTTCTCCTGAACACTTCAGTTTCAATTTATTATCTGAGTTAGTTTTTACGTATGTTTTACAGTATTTATTTATTTTGTAAGCCTTTTGACTCATACTTTCTTGCTTTTATTCCTTCCTTGTTTCTCTTATGTCCATGATCCTCTTAATTTGTTATATCCAATTTAAACATATTAATTGAGACGTTTCTTACCTCTTTGCAGGCCAATTTTTTCGAGCAGACATTCAAAGAAAAACATCCTAATGAGCAGAGCAGAAGGCATTGACTTGGTTAAGAGAGAATTTTATAGAAAACAGAGGGTAAGTAACTGGTTCATTAACAATGTTTAAAAATTTTGAGTAACTGAGCAGTTTACCAATGATGTTGTAATGGATTGCACTCTTAGTGACACAGTTGGAACTGATTTTGGTGTGGCTCCCCTGACTACCTACAGGCAGAAACCTCCACTGCTTATTTACCCTCCAGTGTCAAATAAATCACTGTAGTTGTTTCCCTGTAGATATTTAATACATTTATATATTGCTAGTATTATGTCAAACATTTATTATACATTAGCTTAATCAACCCATTGGCCTATGAATATTTAGGTGCCCTGCAGTCACTCAGTTAGCCTATTAAAATGAGCCAAAATGCAGGGTTGTCTTTATAAGTTCATAAAACATTTTATTTTTGAAGTTACAAGGTAGCAAGTTATGTTTATTTACTCTATATAAAATTGCCTTCAATAATGATTATTTTCAAATATAATAAAACTATAAATACAATATTTTTTTCCTATTATATCTTGGTATGAACAAATGTAGCCTATTAGTACCTCGTAAGGTAGCCTATTACCTCGTAAGGTAGCATATTTTCACTGTCGCAAAAATCAATGTCCAGTCCTGATTCTATAGCAAAAAGTCAGATTGTGCCCTTTTTCTATTGTAGATATTTTTTATACCAAAACAACAATTTTGTTTAAAGATGAGAACCAGATTACTTTTATTAGTTGTGGGAGTTGTGTTCATAAGATGTGGGAATATGTATTTTCTGGACGAAGGGATCTTTTGTTTAGTTTTTGTCACTGCATCCAATCCGCAGTGCTGATATATCTTCCCCATGTAGCTGGCTTGGTTCTTTTTGAATTACAGTAAACTATCTGTCAAACAGATTTTTTTGTTGCGAGTACTGTTATTGTTGTTTTTAGGATTTTATTACTGAAACCGATATTCCTGGGGTGTGTGTTAATTTGTAAAAATGTTGTTTATTGGAGAAACTTTTGTTAGATTAGGTTTGATTATACGAGTATTCAGGTAAATTTTTTGGACCGATATCCCTTTCCCCCCAGGTTATTATCCTCCTACAAAACTTCATAATACTTGCTTTTTACACAATTTCACACTATAGGAACTGTGTCTAAGGTTAAGGTATGTGTTGTACATTTTTACTGTGGTTGGGTTAGTTTGCCATTACCCCTCACTACTTAGCAACAGATTGATGGTATAAATCGACTTCTATGTCAGAATCAACACACATGCGTTGAAGGTTTGTGTAACAGTTGCAGTATTACCAAGGCAAGTGCACCCGCATTCCACCCCCTTCCCTATTCCCATGGTCATAGTGTGACGTGTGTGGGTTTTATTAGCCGACTATCTATAAGCCCGGTTTACACGTTACGATAAAACGTAATGATTTGTCTGCAATGACAAAACATTGCATGCAAGACGGAACGTGTAAACTAGAAATCGTTACGCTTTGTCTGAGTTGGATTGAGGATGGAAGGTTTCTGTAGAATGTAGTGACAAGTCGTTGCGTGTAAACGCCTAACGGTGACTCAGTCATTGTTGCATACTGTAGACCCTCACTTGCCGAAATCGCAACGTTTGTTGTGGTCCAGTTTACTGTATTATATGTTGTGTTTACTGTTGATGTTATATTTTAACTGTTGTAGTATAGTTAGTGTTGCTTTACTGTTTTGTGTCATTGTAACATTTATTTGTCACTTAAAATGTCAGACAACCGTCAAGCCTCTTGTGATTTTCCCATAGAATTTATTGAACTGTACAAGAGTTTCCATTGCTTATGGCAAGTAAAAAATAAAGACTATTCCGACAGGAACAAGATAGACCTGGCCTATGTAGAAATGGTCAACGAATATAAAGGAATCAACACGGCTGCAGGCAGGGCAATTGGCGTGGAAAAATTAACTCTTTTAGAACAGTGTACAAAAAGGAAATGGGAAAAATTATAGACCCACTTCTAAAGAAGAAGTATTGCACTTAAGCACTTAAGAAATTATTGGTATTGATAAAAAACGGTAGTTGTTTGAGCCAAAGTTAGTCGTTGAGACAAGTCGTTATGTTTTATTGTAGCATGTAAACCCGCCTATAGGCCAAACCTGTAGTCTGCCACACTTGTCCCACTATATGTTGTTTTGTATGTTGTTGATGTTTATGTTACAAATATCGGAAGTGAAAATGTTTAATAGTGTTTTTTTAAATTTAAATTTCAATTTTAAGAGTGTAGATATCCAGATCGTACCTCAAAAATTGTTACCATTTGATTTTTTAATAGTAATTAAAAATTCATTTAAAGTCAAAGAAAATGTATTTATTTATGTTTTTAATTAGTAAAGGGGGTTAAGCCAATAATTTAAATTGAAATTGGGCCTTAAATACCCGACGCTCTTAAATTTTGTAAGCTTTTAGGGTCTTGTAGTTTAGTAAATTTGTTCAGATAGCTGTTTTAAATTTACGGTAACAAATTTGGAAAAAAAATGTTGTAATGATTCAAATAACAACACAGTTGAATCCCGGACAACCAAAACAAAAGGGGGAGAGCCGTTTCAGATTAAACCAATTTTGTCGTAACCCGTCATATGCTAAAAATAGCCTATGTAGCCTATTAGTTGTGTAGGAAAAATGAATTTTAATAAATATACAGTGTTGACTAACAATTGAAGTGATTGAACCTTATTATATTTTCAGATATTCGCTCTCGAAGGAAAAGGATTTATAAGAAGCTGGGAAGAAAAACAAAGAGAAGGTCTTAATGGGATTGATGGTGCCCTCTTTGTAATTAAAAAGTACAAGTATCGAGGTAAAAGACAACAAAGACGTAAGCAGTCAAATTTTCGTGAAGATCGTCGGCTAGCAATAGCAAACAGTTTCAAAAAGAAATATTTTAAAAGGACCTGGGAAGTAATATACAACTCAGCTAACTCAAACCAGTCAGGGCCCCATCGGCGGGACATTCACAAGGAATCATCAGAGAAAAACAGTGAGATCAAACAGCAGAAAGACTTTGCAGAGTCAACAACTTCAGATGATCATCTAGCAGGGCCTAGTGGAGTAGACACTAGAGCAACAAAACCACGAGGATTAAGCCCTCATGAATCTTACGATTGTGATCCTAACAACAATATTGAAAATTCATCTGAGGACTGTGAAGAGGAGTTAAATGTTGAGGACAATTCAGAGGACGAGGATGATGACATTGAAGACTATTTGGAAGATGATGAAGATACAGAAGAGTATGACGAACAGATCTCATCCAGAGAACCACCACCACCAGTCATACAACGTGAGGAATCCCAAACCCTAGAACCAGAACTTAACTTTGAGCCCTGTGATCAATTAAGTCAACCCCAGTCGGGTGAAATCAGTACCGGTAATCAAGTATTTGAAATCGAGAGTGATAGTGTTCCACGATTTTTTCAATCAGAAAACGGATTTCTATTTCTTGAAAGCGAAATAGAAATGATGGAAAACGCAGAAAATTTCTTGAGGATAGAAATTTTCAGCGACCTTGATTTTTAGTGTCTAATTTGTGTGGAGTCCTCGTTTGTTAGTTTAAAAGACTATGTGTTATTTCAGTTTTCTACATTCTTATTGATCTACTTTATGAATTAAATAGACTATACATTATTAATACCTATTGAGTATAAGAGACAAAGTGTTAGTGTTTTTTATATGTTTTTTTGTTAAAAAGGATATGTATGTTAAATATATATAAGTACAGTCGGCGTATATATATGAGACCAAGTGAAATTTTGTATTAACTTGTGATACTTATATAGTAAACTTATATTTTATACAACATATAATCAATTATGGCTTATAAACATCGTCAAATTTCCAAATGCCGCGGATGTACCGGAGGCGTATTGAAAACTTACATATTGAAAAACGTCAATCCAAAAAGTCTTTTATTTCCGTTGTTGGAAGATGAAAATAACAAAGACAAGAGACTTATATGCCGCAGATGCACAGGAAGCATATTTAAAAATGTTAGTTCAAAAAGGCTTCTATTTCCTTCTCTGAAAGATGTCAAAATCAAGGACAAGAGACTTTTATATAGTTCAAGAATCGAACAACCACCTTTTTTCAAATTTGGAAAGCCAAGTTTAGATAATTTTACCAAAGTGAAAATTGCCAGTTCAAAGGTAGATGTGATTGAAAGCTACAATACTTACAGGGGAGATGTAGAAGGTAGCTGTGTTAGGGAAGTAGGGTCAGTAGTGTTGGCAAGTCAGTTAAGTGATTGTTATTCCCCCCATAAGTACTGGTGCAATAGTAAAGAAAATTCAGAAAAAAAATTAATTGAAAATCTTCAGATAGCTCTTGTTGAGCAGTACAACTCCAACCTACAAGAACAGGAGCGAAAAAAAGATATTGTCAAAAAACATGGTTTATTCAATCGAAAAGGAACTGCCACATGGCTATCGAGATTGGAGGTAAGAACTACTTAACTAACCTAAGGTATAATACTGTTTACTCGATATTTTTTTACAGTATACAGGGTTAGGTAAAAGTATGGATATCACCTTTAACTTTTCATTGGGTTATACTGGGAGAACTTACTCTTCACACCTCTACAAAATTGTAATTTAAAATCTGTATGACAATTTTTTTTGGTATCCAAATGGATAGGGACAGCTCAAAAGTTTTAAATGTAAAGCCCCATAGAATAGTATCTCATTTTAAAAGTCTTCAATAAAGAAGAACATGAGAGAAAGAAAACCCAGTACAAAGTGGCTGTTGTTAAAAAATGTCAAAAAATTTTTTTTAAATGTCACACTGGGTTGGGATATAGACCTCTACTTTTTACTGATACTAGTCATTTTAAGCTGTCCCTTAAATACCCTATTTTGAGGACACGGGCAAAATTTTCATATCGACCACAAAGTATAATTTTGTGCCATGTAGAGGTATGCCGAGTTTAGTTTTCAGCCTAGCCTTATATATATGCAGAGTGGAAAACAAGTTTCGAGACCGTTAAATTAAAAAAAAGTAAATATAGAGCTTCAAAACTTGATGCACAGCCAATGGGCAGTATCATTTAAACACATAATTCAGTGATGCACTACCTCTTCAGGGGAACCTCTTCTCGCTATGAGTCTCAAGAAAATCTTAAATATAAGCAGAGGTTAATTGCGGATCAAATTAAAGGGTCTTAGTAAGTAAAATAAAATGCCGCAGACCCGAACTCAACTGAGTCGGGACAACAGACAACTGAGTCCAAAATGACAGCTATTCAAAGATACATTGAATCTAAAAAAGTGTTAAAGTGATTTTAATGCCCAGTAACGTAAAGAGTTTTGAAGCTCTATTTCTTTTTTAAATCATTGACTGTCCCGGGACTTTTTACAACCCTGTACCCACCCCTACCCCAACCCCCAACCCTGTGTGTGTGTATAATGCATTATGTAATGAACCATTTTATTTTTTTTAATAAGCCAACAATGCAATAAAAGATAGTTGCATAATATTAAATCAACACTTTTGATCAAATTGCTCATGATTTAATGAGCCTAATTATTCACGGAACTTCTAATGTAAACTATCATCCAAACAGAGCAACTGATGCTGCATCGCATTTGTAAACCAAGGGAAAGTCAAGTTCCTCATATACTGTCTCTTATAATTATATTTGATTTGTCCCAGTTTGAATCCGTAGTTTAAGCTCAGTATTTAATTTTCTTTGACCATAGTAAGTTTGTATTTATAAACAGTATTTGTCTAAAGCTGTCTTTAAGTGGCTTTTATTATTTTTCCTCTGTGCCTATTAGTTTTTTTATACTAATACTATTGTCAAACTGTGTCCTAGACAAACCTTAATCTCTTTACCTTTTTAAGACAGTGGCTTCAAAGCTACTTTAGAGGGTCATTTTGACTACCACTAGTATTTTACAAAAAAAAATAATTTTGCTGTCCAAATGTGTGAATAGATTTTATTTTATTTTGCAGACATCAATCGGCAAAATTCAAACAAAAAGAATAATTCGGTTGAGTCCATTAACATCATTTGAAGAATTGGAATCATTGACAACATCTTTTGAATTGATTAATGAAAAAAGAGCCGAAGTAAATAAACTAACCTTCTACCGCACCCAAAGAGGTATATCTCATAAATGGGATTTGACAATCTTTGAAGATCAAAAAATTAAAAGACAACAAAATGGAGAAATATTTGATGTTAGAAACATAGCCTTGCCTGTATCAGTGAAACGAAAAAAACCAGAAATAGATATTTTTCATCTCCCAAGGTAAGTCAGTACTATATAATGTGTTGGAAAGTTTTATGAAACTCCAGATATTTTAGACCCATTTAATTAAATTGGAGGATATAATTTAAAAATGTTAAAACCCAGCTTATTCTATTGAGTATTTACTAATTATTTTATACCTGAATTTATTTCTTGTGTCTATCAAGACATTTTGATTGGAACAATAAACTAAAAACACATTTAGGATCTGTTTTAAAATTACAGTTAATTTAGTTTTGCTGGTTGCTTCAGAAATCAAATATTTAAAGATATCTCTTTAAGTTAGGAGTATAATGAAAATGACAGTGTGATAAATTAGATTAGCAATAAAATCCGGAAATTTACCCCCTGCCCATATAACTAGGGTTGTAGAAAGCTATAGATGTAGCCTACAGCCCAAAATTTTACTCCGAGAATTTTACCCCCAAAATTTTACTCCCAAAATTTTGCCCCCAATATTTTACTATCATCAAATAGAGAATTTTGTGAGAATTAATTTTGAGCATAAGATGCTCTTTTTTTAGAGAAAGCCCTTTAAACAGCTAACAACAAGTTACTGCAACTTATATTCATGTTAAACCATCATCTTTTTTTCATCAGATCCACCTACTGTCTCAACTATAAAATCCAAAATGATAAAAAACAAACAAAAATAATTTTGCTTCCAGCTGATCCATAACATTTTATTAAGTTATATTCAATCACTTGTAAAAATGTTGAAATAACGTGATAAATGAAGACTTAACTTAAAACTTACATGATTATTTAGGATACGGTAACTAGAATCATATGTCACAAGATTAACAATACCAGTAAGTAGGCCTACAGTTTTGAGATGTTATGTTCCATTTTCAAATTCAAGTCATTGATTATGAAAATACAAAGTAAGCCTCTATGACCGTTCTTGCATGTTTTTTGATTAGTCCCTAGAATACCTTATTAGATTATTCATCAATTAAGGCTGCTTAATACTGAAATGTTTATTATTCAATCAAAACTGAATGAAGTTGAACTCCTATCCCAGACATAATAACATGAATTTGTGACAAATCTATATTATAGGCCTACATTAATAAAAATGAGGTGGTGTCTGTCTGTACCCTTCATATCCAACCATGACAGGCCTGGGCCATGGTCGGTTATCTTCTTGCGCGACCGATACAACGCCTGTGAGCATAACTTGCAGTCTCCGCGACTTAGGTAATCGCCTTACGCGACCGGGACAACACCCGTGAGTGTAACGTGCAGTTTCCACGACTTCGGTAATTGTCTTTCGCAACGGCGGCAATACCCATCAGCGTTACTTGCAGCCTACGCTACTTAGGTAATTGTCTCTAGCAACGGCAGCAACACCCGTGAGCTACTCCTCGACTACTGAGCTATTACTCCTCAGTAGCTAGCAGTCTCCACGACTTCAGTAATAGTCTCCCACCTGTTATCGGCAACAGTGATGATCGACTGCCACGATTACGGCAACATCCGTGATCGGCCTTTCGGTTAATCGATTCACCCGGCGTTACCGCCCCAGACAGGAAACAAGTAGACAGTCGGCTACTAGGTCGGATATGAAGGGTTCTACTGTACTGAAAATTTGATTAGGCCTACCCAAAGTTTCTTGTTCACAAGCCTCAATAACTCTAAGTTTTCATGATGTGCCTAAATTACTGGAAGTTTTGAGCTGCTCTGTGTAAGTCAGCTGTTATTTTTTTTATTATTGTTGAAGTGTGAAATTCATCTTCTTTGTTTGTTTAGCTGGCTCTGTTAGTTATTGAGATTATTTTGTTAACATCGGACATCATGTTACTTACTGTAAATGTGTACTGTGTGAATGTAAAAATTGTGATTTTGGCAGTTAATGACAGTAAAAGAATATTTTTTAAATTGTTTGGGAATGTGGAGTTCTGCAATTTTGGAAACCAGCAAAAGTATGATGCTGAAGGTTAACTGTTGCACCCTGTTTACAGATATGTCAGAAAGTTCTTTATCATGTTTAACTCAAACTACTGTGTCTATGCTAAAATCTTAGTTGTTTTGCATTTTATAAGGTGTTTGAAACAAAGAAGCTCGAGTTACAAAGGGTTGACATGTTAAAGATAGCTATGACGGTTGTGACTTATTATTATTGTGAGAATTCAACACCTCAGTATCTTGAATTTTCAATATACACATTGATAACTCAAACCTCGCTTACTAGAAAACTTGATAATTAAAATTTTTACAGGTGAGGTCATTCTTGTAATGTTAACATACTGCGGGTTTATTGCTAACTCTCTTTGTTGTTTTCAAATGATTTAATTGGAATGAAACTGTTTTCAGATTTAAAGATTTATCCCCAAAAGAATCAGAACTCTGCTGTAAAATCGGCCTGGAACCAGCCTTCTATCTGGATGTTAAAGATTTTTTAATATCAGATTGTAAAAAGAATGAAGGACTTTTGTTAAAAAGAGCTAGAAAATTAATCAAAATAGATGTCAACAAGACAAGGAAAATCTTTGATTTTCTTTTGGAAGAAGGCTTTATTTGGCTTCCAGGTGCAGGTGAGTAATATTCTTGCAAAGAATTGTAATAATTATTCTGTCATAATTGTATCTTAACTCATAAATAGTGATTAATCAATCGCCTGACTATACATTCGAACTTGTCAATGTGCACATACATTTTGCGTATTTTTTCTTGTAAGCCGAAACAAGGCTCTTCACCACTTACTGGCATAATTTCTGAACAGAATTACACCATTTGCTCTGAAGTTGACATGAACGCTTTTTAAACTAAGGTCAGTGAACTAAGCTCTGAGCCTTCAATTAAATTAAAATAATTGATCAGTCAAAACCGTGACAACTTCGTATCGACCCCTGGAGTGTTCTCGGCTCCTTCTGAGCTCTTCGGGGAAGAAATTTGAGTGTGGCAGGTTCTAGAGGTAGACCTAGCCTGGCTTTGCGAATACAAGTTTATTCCCCCCCTAGAATTTTATGTCACATGAAAAAAATTTTTAAACAAAAAGAGCTACACAGATCATGTCAGCTACAGAGCTGCAAATGGTGTCATCTTGTTCACAAATGATGCCAGTAAGTGGCTAAGAGCCTCACAAACTCCAATTACGGATTCATGATAGGCATAAACACAGCCCTCGTATTTTAAAACTATGTCATGCATTGACTGTCTTTTTTTTAGAGCTTCTCATTCATGATATCCAATTACAAAGTAATTTTTGTTGCGATTATTGGGTAGTTACAAAACCCCATTGGTTTGTTGATACAATTTAACAGATTTCCTGTCCACACGGACAGTCTTATTGGTCAAACCTGGTGTTATTACTCTAAACTCTCAATAGGTTTGTTGTTGTATACTGGCCTTTCAGATGTTTTTCGGCGTCATATTATATATGCTGAAATTATATTTCTTTGAAAATAAATGGAACTGATAAATTCTGTGTATTGTAGCCTACTCATAAGCAAGTGCTCACAACTTTCCTTCGTCTGAAAAAAATTACTACTATTACTATAAACTACATAATTTATATTTCTCAGTAATGTGACAATATCTAGATGGACTAGTAATATATATGGTTTCAACTATTTTTTGAAAGCCAAACTAATGTAAATCAATTTTAACTTATTTATTATACCTATCTTAAATTAAGTTCTGAGAAAAGGTCATCATAAATCCAACAGTTGTGTGTTCATTCCCTGTTAATTGACTTAAGGGCAGTTCACAAGCTCAAGTTTAAGTCTTAATTCCAAATGTGAGTCTAAAATACTAATAGGCCTAACTGAAATTTACCCTGCAGCTTATAAAATCTTCTTCACAATCCTCAGTTTACAAAAGTCTCAAAGTGAACTAATAAACTCCTCTCAATTGTGTAATCCCTCGCTTCAAAATTTCTTTTCACGAGTCCAAATACATACATATATACAGTATAAACACGCTTTTAAAAGATAAACTCTGTGTGGGCTCACGAGAAAAATTTGAGCGTAATTCCGGTTAATCTTGGGCGCAGGAACAATGGTTAGACCTGCTAGGAGACAGGTTTAAGTTGATATCATGTCAGGGTTATCTCATTAGCTTATAATTTTTTCATAAAAAATGTCTAAAATTTAATTTACCCTCAAAGCCTTAGTCAAAAAATAAATAAAAACTTAAAAAATTGTGTTTTGTTGAAAAATTAAAAATTGTGGCTTGGAATAACTTAGTTATTATTTAATATTTTCTGCTCTTACACATACAGAGTGTAAATTAAGTCTTGAAACAAATTTGTATTTTTTAAACCGGAATAGAAAGAAATATTCTGTTTGTGACTTTGATTGTTAACAAAGGTTCCGTAATTTTTTATTTCAAACAAATTTTTTAACAGGGTAGGGGGTGACTATTTTTTTCCAAATAGAAACCCCTATTGAGTGACCCCTCATTTTGAAGGATTTGTCAAAATAAACACAATGACGCAAACCCGAGGTGGATATCTCACCTCTAACCAAAATGGTAGGTTTTCCAAAATTTGATTTACTGTATGTAAAAATCACCAATTTCACAAATATGGAAACAAATCTGTATTTTTCAAACTCAGGGTTGCCACCATAGTGGGATGATAAAATTCATGCAGAATTCATGGTTTTCATTGGTTAGTTTAAAAAAATTCATAGTCGACGCGCTTATACAATTTCAACACAATTGAGTTTTGCAGATTTCATAAACTGACGTTAAAGAAGCAGTTTCTTTGTGTGTTACTTTTGAATAACCTTTCATACCTGATATACGGCTTTTTTAGAGTGATTTATAAACATTCAAAACAATCTAATTCAGTCTTTCCACCGAAATAAAACTAAAATCCCACTCACCCAGCCAAAAAAGTCCTGTTTCATCCCCTACATAATTGTCATAAAATGTACATTCTGGTTTATCTTATTCCACAACATACTAAGATATGATGATTTTATCCAAAAAGCTAAAAAGAAAATAAGGCGTCAGAGTCGGAAATTCGGGTTTATTGCGCACCCCGTTTCAATTCAGTGCATGGTCTAAAACTTCTGTTTTTGTGATTTAAGTCCCCATACCCCTTTTTCAAACACGGGGGTAGGCCTGCAAATGATTTTTCGGACCATATACAGTCCTCGGGAAGTCTCAGCTGACATCAGAATCTTTGAATGACTTGGAATGAACTAAGCAATTGTTTCTGATCGTGGAACATGTTAAATAATCTTCTCCACACAGTATTTTCATGGCGTTCGTTTCTATGGATTGTTTTCAAATATGAAATATTTTTTATTTGGAAAATTAAATGGTTCTGGTTGAATAATTGTTCCTGATTTTGAAAATTCATGGTCCATTTTAGAAATCCATGCATAATCCATGCCTTTTTTCATGGTCACAAGAATTCATGCATAATTCAAGCTTTTCAAGGTTTTCATGGCTGGTGGCAACCCTGAAACTGAAATAAATAGAAATATTCTGTTTGTGAAATTGATTGTTGACATAGGTTCCACAATTTTTTACACCAACAATATTTTTTTAACCCCTTTAACAGGGCAGGGGGTGGGGGTGATTTTTTTTTATAACAACCCCTATTGAGTGACCCCTCATTTTGAAGGGTTTGTTTAAAAGAAATACAATGACGCAAACCCTAGGTAGATATTTCATCCCTAGCCTAAATGGTGGGTATTCAAAAATTTGATATGTGAAAAAGCACCCATTTTGGAATAGCCGCCATATTGGCTAGGGGTGAGATATTCACCTCGGGTTTGTGTCACTGTGTTTCTTTTGAAAAACCCTTCAAAATGAGGGGTTGCTATTTGAAAAAAAAACAAGTCACCCCCTACCCTGTTAGGGGGGTTAAACAATTTTTTTGTGTAAAAAATTGCGGAACCTTTGTTAAAAATTAATGCTACAAACAGAATATTTATATCTATTTCGATTTTAAAAATACAGATTTGTTTCAAGACTTAATCTACACACTGTATTAGTCAATTCATGGGATCTTGGTTGGGAAGTAGGCCTATTTACAGTAAATCAACTTCAAAGAACATACTTTCTTTTGTTAACTGTAATTGTTTATACTAACTAAAAATATGTTATCTTATGTTTCAGGCCATGGGGCTTATTGATGTTTTGGGCTAACCAATTACTACATAATACCTGAAGACTGGCAATTTTGTGATATTTACATAGTCATAAGTCTGTTTTGATCTGTGTAAATTGGGTCAAAAATTTCCAAGCTGTGATTTTTATATATTTTTTTTTGCTCAATTTTGTTATTAAGATGTGTGTGTTTGTTGTTCCATTATTGTAATATATCATAGTTTATGCATACAACTCATTTGACATCCATCCATTCTTAGAGATACTTCCTCTAACTATTCAGTAATCTAACCATTGCCCAAAGGGGAATAAATAATAGCTTTTTTGTCATGGTTGGATAAACAATTCAAAATTCGAACCACATTTTTATGGTTAACTGTAAACTACAGAAGTAAATTGATGTTTTAAAATCATTTACCATTGATGTTTGATTAACAAGGGCAGTTTTGCCCGTGGTAGATCGCCAAACAACGTAAAATAAATAAGAGTTTGGGATGGTTGGAACGTATTTGGGATTTCTTATCATCATTTTACATTTTATATATCTAACTATTAGTTTTATATGCATAAACTATACATAAGTTATATTAAAATCTTATATACCGTATCGTATATATATTTTTATCATTGTATAGTGTTATGAAAGTACTACCTCATGTTTACCTCCAGGCTGTTTACATAATTAGGTGTATTGTTGTATTAAAGACTAGAGTTTTTAGTTAGGTACCTAATAGCCCTTTTATGTGTAAAAGAAACATCATTTTTAAGCAACTACTCTCAATTGATCAACTACAACTTTTAGACAATAATAGAATCAAGAATCAAGAATCAAGATCTTTATTGTCATTGACCTTTTACAAGGAATAGACATAGTCAACAATAAATAAAAACTAAAGCTATAAAATACAGTGGGTTCTAAATTAAAAATTAATATTAACATCAGAAACTAAGTACTCTGTTATACAGTAAAATGGATTTTGGATGAGCCACTCAAACATTTTAGACTTAAACCTATTAAAAGGAACCTGTTTTGCTGTCAGACCTAATTTATTAAAAAACCGTATGCAATTTATTTTATGGCAGTTATCTGTTTTGGCCAATCTATGTGCAGGGATATCTAGATTGGATTTGCCTCTTGTATTGTAAGAGTGTATACTCTCTCTACAAGTGAATTGATGAAGATTGGCTTTAGTGTAGAGGAGTATGTGAAAAATATACAAATTTACAACGGTCATAATTTTAAGGTCTATAAAAAGAAGTCGACAGCTATCCACAGGGCCAGCCCCACAAATTGTTCGTATGACTTTTTTTTGTAATAAAAGAATTTCATGGGTGTGGGGGGAGTGTCCCCATAGTATAATCCCGTAAGAAATATGAGATTGAAAAAAACCAAAATAAGTAATCCGAAGGTATTCATTACTAACAAAATCTCTGAGTTTCCAAATTAGATAATTTACTCTGGAAATTTGTTTACAAGTTATTTCTATGTGCTCTTGCCAATTTAATTTTGAATCAATTTGGAAGCCTAATAATTTTACAGATTTTAATTCATTGTCAAGTGGGGATAGACTCAAAATAATTTTCTGTGTTTTTTCTTGATTACATGTCAATTTATTTGAAGAAAACCAATTTAGTGCTGATGTTATTGATTCATTAGTAATTAAATCAAGCTCATGGATATCTCTATTTGTTGCAATCAAAGTTGTGTCATCAGCATATACAACAGTGTCTACATCAACATTCCTCGGCAGGTCATTTATCGGGGTTATTTAAGGGTCCCAAAACCGAGCCCTGTGGAACACCTACTTCAACCAATCTTAAGTTAGACTGACTGCCTCCAACAGATACATACTGCTTTCTATTAGTTAAATAGGATTTTAAAATTTTTAAAGTTTCACCTGTAATACCATAAAATTCAAGTTTTTTGAATAAAATATCAAAAGGTACAGAGTCGAAAGCTTTTGTAAGATCAAATAAAGTTAATGAAACAGTTTCTTTATTTTCAAATGCATTTAAAGATTTATTAATTACTTCTAAGACAGCTGCAGTTGTTGATTTACCCTCTCGAAATCCAAACTGTGAATTTGTCAACAAATTGTTATTTTCAAAATATTCATTCATTTGTTTATGCATGAGACATTCAAAAATTTTGGAAAAGATTGGCACTATTGAAATAGGGCGATAATTACTAGGAAGATTTTTATCACCTTTTTTATATACTGGAATAATTTTAGAAATTTTGAGAAGGTCAGAGAAATAACCAATTTTCAAACATTTACTAATACAAAAAGCCAGAGGCTCACTTATAAAATGAATTATTTGTTTGATGCTATAATTTGAAAACCAGTAATGATCCATAGCTTTTGAATTTGAGAAATTAGCTACAACATTGTTAACCTCTTGCCATGATACCTCCCTCCATTGGAAATGTAATTGTCCTATAGGGGGAGTCCCCAGCAACTCATGCGCAGGTGTGTTGGTGAGAGGGATTTCATTTTCCAGCTCATTAACACATTCAATAAAATAGTTATTGAGATTGTCAGCATCCAAAACCTCCGACTTAGTTGATGTAGGAGAATATTCATGCGATATAACTTCCCAAGCAGCCTTGCACCTGTTGGGGGCCTTATCAATATATCTTTCAAAAGCTTGCTTTTTGGCTAATTTTATTTCACGATTGTAGGCCTTTTTACAATCAATATAGGTTCTATAGGCATTTTCCAAATTATTTGATTTATGTTTGAGTAAGCTCTTATAAACAGAAAAACAAAGAAGCATTTTTTCCCTAAGTTTCCTTAACTTTTCATTATACCAATTAAGTTTTCCTTTCTTATGTCTATTGTTTTGTTTGCACTTAACTAATGGGGAACTAAAATGCCACAAAGATACTAATCTCTTAAAAAATTCATCAAATAGTAATTGCTCATTAATTTTACCCATTTTATAGTCCATTATCATTTCCCATTTCTCTTGTACCAATTGATCAACAAAGTGTTTAATATTACTTTCATTTTGCCTTCGTATTATTTGTTTTGTTCCTTCTTTTGAGTTGTTACATTGTTTTATAGTTTTCTGTAAAAAATCTAATATTAAAGGTTCATGGTCTGCAAAACAACCTCCTACTATATTTATGTTATATAAATCTGATGAAAAGTTTACAATTATATTATCTATGCATGATTTTCCTCTTGTAGGTTTTTTATTTGTACAAACTAAATTTAGACTTCGTAACAGATTGGCAAATTCAATAGATGGCTTCTTTTCCATTTTTATCATTTCTATGTTAAAATCACCTGCGTTAAAATTACAATATTATCATATAAGCAATTTTGTTATTTTTATCCACTAAAAAAAGAATAGGCCTATAATGAAATGTTAATTAACTAAGATAACATAATGACAGAACAAGCTAAGAAAATTGTAAAAATACATTTGAAATATAATAGTTACTAAATGAGCATACTGAAGTGGTTTTTAACTAGATATACTGTAAAATTGTTTGTTGTAATATTTTAAAATTGGACTAAAAACTCTTGTCACAGTCTTATGGGTGCTTTGCATCTGATTTACAAGTGTTACTAGAGAGGTAATAAACTGTTTTCTACTTTTATACTTATTTTTTGTATCAATATCCTCCTTCATCTTTTTTTAGATCTGATCCTTATTGTCAGATTGTTGTGGACAAAATCAATTATTTAGTTGCAATACAGGTCATCTTTATTTCTCATAAATATAGATTAGTGTTATAAGGAAAACTCCCAACTGAACAGCGGTTGATTGAATCTCTCCTTTCTTTAATTTACCGCCAGTATTCATCAATATTAGTATTAGCATCAATATTTGAATACTTTCCACATATGATGAGTTTTAAATTGAGTCCTTTAACATACTCTTTCACTTTTAAGATGGTTCACGGCTACTTTAGAAAGTACCTTCCAATGCAGAACGTAAGGTCATCCAGAAGAGGAAGATTATGCTCATTATACTTTCTTTGAGTTCAATGAAGGAGATGAGTTTGCTGACATCTGTGGTGAGGGCGTTAATGCCAGACTCCACTGTGGGTTTCATGCTTAAAGTTGAGGTAAAGAGCGGGCAGTCGCTTTTTATGTCCAAGAGGTCCCTTGTACAAAGCGAGACAAGTGGCGCAATTAGTGGTGACACCGGTGTCCGATTTGTAATCTAACCTTTTATATTGTTCTGTTTATTACTTTGTATACCATTGTCTTTATTAACAGTTAATTCTTTAATTTTTAAGTTATTACCGTTTTTAGTTTGTGTATGCCATAAACAGTGTGTAAAATAAGCCTAGGCACTACAATGGGATTTCTTCTAAACTGCCCTACTCTTTGCCTCTTTTTTCAATTGGAGACAAAGAAGAAGGAGCTCCAAACTGCTCAACACAATGTAGACATCAAGTACACAGTACTAAATTCTGCGTTTTGAGCGAGCTATGACCGGTTGCACCACTAGTTTCCAGGTTCCAAAAAGCTGAAGAACACCAGTGACCAATTGCCCACTGTTAATAGAGGCCTTAGGTTATGTAACCAATCATTCATCTTAGTCAATAAGTAATTTATTGTTCTAGACTGACAATAACTTGCATTACCCAAATCAATACAGTAGACTCCCTCTTATCCGGACACCTTTTAACCAGACATCGGTTTAACTGGACTACACTCGGCAGAAATGACATCTCTTTAACCGGACAATTTTTATCAGCACATCGGTTTAACTGGACTTGATCGGCAGGAAGTGGGCGGTACTGAAACGACCATTCTCGTGGGAAAGATTTGAGACCAGTGATCTTGTGTCTAAATACAATGCTCTCCTAAAATTAAGTAAAATATGTATTTAAACGGTCCGTTTTTATGAGTTTTTGGAGACGTCGGTTTATCTAGATAAACCCGCTCTGGACTGGCCTCGGTCCCGAAAAGTCCGGATAAGAGACGGTCTACTGTACAAGAAAAAAGTAATCAGTGCTGACTATATCAATTGATGTAACCGCGCAACGAGCACTCCTATCGGCCTTCATCAATTGATGTAGTTGCTCAACCCCCACTACATTAGTTTAGTATGAGCTCACAGCTCAGCCATTGCCAGGGAACATTAAAATCATTGCTAGCCTGTAGCTTAGAATGTGAGCTTTATTTTGGTGTTGGTTGGAACTAAAATTTCCCGTAAAATCCAGTCTAACAATGCTTTTTGTCCCGATTTCGGGGATTTTCTCTCTCCAAGCCACAGACTACTCATCCAGGCAGTGCTGATACCTTTGGGTGTTTTAGGGAACTACGTCCAATTTCGGGGTAACGTAGTACAATCACCACTACTCTTTTGTCTTACTATAAATAACTATTTAACTAAATAAACTAAACATGTGCAAATGACATTGTGAATGACCACTAAAGTAAGTATTCACGGACGCTGTAATAAACTTTTTTAGATATTGTTCGGCCTGCAGTCGGTGGAAGACTAAATAGTTCTACGGAATTGCAATGAACCAATCAGTAAATTTGACAATCAAAATACAGTAAACCTTTGATAGCTCAGCATGGGCTGAACTATTTTGTCAAGTGATATTTAATAATGGTTACTATTGAGATGTAAGCTGACTTGAATATAAATCTGTCATTTATTTATTAATTTATTCATTTTATAATTTATTTCAGATATATAATCGTGTTCCCGCAAACCTTATATAAATCTTACTGCGGTGTTATGAAGCTTTTGAATTCTTTCCATGCCCTCATTTGTGATGCTGTTGCCATATGCGGGAAAACAGTAGTAGAGCACTGACAAGATAATTGATTGAATCAGCTGAATCTTAGCTGTCTCAGGTAGGATGGTTCGGTATTTGTACAGACCCCGCAATCTACCCAACAACAGCTGGGAAACACGGGTGATATGCTCTAGTTTTACCTGCATGCCTCCATCAATGTTCCATTGAACATTGTTGGGTGGACCAATATGAAGAACAGTGCATTTTTGGACCACTCACTGATGTTCGCCAAATCCAAGTTCACTCTCGCAACAGCCTAGTTAATTGAATTGACATAATAGGATAAATGCAGCTGACAATCTTCAGCATAGGCGTGCACATTGCAGAACTGCTCGCAACTGGAAAAGTCTGCAGTGTACAGAGTGAATAAAATGGGACCCAGACAGCTCCCCTGCGGCACCCCCTGACTTTGTGAAAGGGATGTGAAACATCAGCTCCCACTCTAGTCACCTGTTCTCTTTTTTCCAAGTAGCACTGCATCCAAGAAATTGCATTATTCATAAAACCAAGATGTCTCAATTTAACAAGGAATTAACTGTGGCTTATCGAGTCAAAACGCCTGTGAGTAGTCAAGCATGGCTACAGAGCTACACCTGCCCCGATCCCTTGCCTCAGACAAGTCTGCAAACATATTTACAAATGCAGTGCAGGTACCGTAGTTTCTTCTAAACCCTGACTGTAATTTTAGAAGTATATGTTCTTTTTCTAAATGTTCTAAAATTTGTTTTATAGCTAATTTTTCCAATACTTTTGATATTGCTGGCAAGACTGATATAGACCTGAGCTCACTGAAGTAAGTAGGATTAGATTTTTTTGGCAATGGATGGACAATACTAGTTTTCCATGTTTGAGGAAATTTGCCTGATCCTAATGAACCCAGTAGTGCATACAAATTGCGTAAAATAATTTGTCACACTAACTTTGGACAAAGAAATAGTATAAAACTGCCATTTTGGAGTAGTGATGGGCGATACGGACGCGTATCGCGATACGATACTTATCGGAAAAAAATATCGTATCGCCGTATTGAATCGGGCGTCTGTATCACGATACGCGAATCCTATCGTGAAAAATATCGAAAAACGATACGTATCGTATCGTTTCCCCACTCCCCTACCTAACCTAGAAACGGCAAATTTATAAGTACCTGGGGACCAAGCTTTGCTCGGGGAAAATCATTAGTTTACTCTGAAAACAGTCCTTGTACTGCAGATACATTAATCCATTTCCACACTCCACACTGCTCGCCTTTACTACTTCCTTCACAACTCCCTACGTCTTGGACCTGTTTCCCTAACCTTCCCATCCCATAGCATTTTATGATTGCAGATACAGTAATTGCCACAGACAGTTCCCACACTCTGCACTGCTAGTGCTAGATAGAACGCTAGTGGAAATGGGCTGGACTGGGATGGGACTGGTACATTATCAAGTAAAAACCAAAAATACAGACGTCAAAAACTCCTATTTCAAACTACACATCCACAGAGTACAGATTTTGCAGTTTGCTTAGCCTGCAAAAAAAGCTTAAAAATATCGTTTTGAAATGAATCGTATCGCTCTATGTGCCGATATAAATACAAATATCGTATCGTATCGTCCCTCGCGTATCGCGATATTCCGATACGATACGATACATATCGCACATCACTATTTTGGAGAGTTAGTTTACACAAAATTTTTTTGGGGGGGGGGGTACCCCCGAACCGCCCAGACCCCCTGGTTCGCCCTCCCTTGTAGCTGTTCTAGATCTGCCACTGTTAAGGAGGGACAAATTGCTTTAATCATCAAAATACTCAAGTCATCTACTCCAACTGCTCTAGAGGTTATTTCATTTATCACAGTTTTCACATCCTTTTCTGAGACTGATTTAAAGTTAAATAAATTGTTTATTCCTTTTTCCTTTTGTTGATATAAAAATCAATTAAGTCTGTGTCTGCATTAAAAAAACATCCTATTTTTACAACTGTAATCATTCATGTCATCCATCGACTTTAAAACGTGTTTGGGAGTTGAATATCAGATTTTTCCAGTACATTCCAAAATATTTCCTATACATTTCGAAAAAATTCTTGAATCTTAACAGTCTGCCAGGTTATCAGCAAAATATTTATTTTTTTGCCGTCCATATAACACAATTAAGTCCTAATTCTCTTATACTCCGACCAATCCTAATCTAGTTTTCTTAAACTTTGTTCTAAGTTTATGAGTAGGGAGTAAATTATCTAACTGTTGGGGATTGGGGTTGTTTGTCATTGAGAGTAAAAATGAGATACCTAGATTATGTTGTGGTCTCGGCAACAGTGGGGATCTTCTGCTGTGATTGAGGCAACACCAATGATCAGCATTTCGGTAGCCAATGTTTCAGATAACCGGGCTTCGTATAATCGATACCCTACTTTATCATGGAGATCTCCATTGTTAATTGTTATTATCACTGTTATAAACATGGCAAAACAAACAAGACTTAGTAACGAGCAAAATTTTAATTTTTTATTGCAAGTACAACAAAAACAACAGTTATCGCTATATTTAAAATCAATCGTACCTTGTGCAATTGTAACTTATCTAATGACAAGAGTCTTTAAAAACATGTCTATACTTTACAACGAAAAACTATTAAAATAATATTTTTACATGTAGTTATGTACAAAAATTGACAGCATTATATTTACTTTAAAAACAACGAATACCATTGTATATACTCGTTTTGAAAGTATATACAACAGTAAGTAACAAATCCGTAGTACCCTAAAGATAGTAAATACATCGATGGTAAGAACATTTGGTTCCAGTTCAGTATCACAATTGAATGTAACCACCATGTTTATATCGATATACAAAACAACAAAAATACATCGAACGAGATTCGCACTTTTGTTGATTTTTGTCTTTTCAGTCTTGAGGTGGCAAAATTACAGTATATACATAAATACATGTTACATTTACAAGGACTGTACAAGGCTAAACAAGGCAGGGTTGATATTTAAACTAATCAATTCATCACAAGTATATGCGGCGCAGGTCAGAAGGTGAAGTTATCATGTTGCACTGCGGACATAGCTTTTTTGCTCCCTGGAACAATATACACATCAATTAGGCATTATACCATTGAAAATTATCTTTAGTTAACTGGTTGGGGAATATTATTGAAATTTATTTACATATTCTAAATTTGTTTTATTTATCTATAGACATATTCTCAACCTTACATATAATAATGATATTGTGTTTTTGAAAGCAAACTATAATAGTGTTCTTCTCTAAACTGAAGCTCTTAGGAACCGAGCGTGGTAGCCTACACTGGTCGGTTTTCCAGTATAGGTATTTCAATTCATGATGGTGGGCTATAGTAAATCTCTGTTTCATGACTGAGTAGGTATTTGTACTTCAACTCTTGTTTAAATACAATTTAATGAAAAATACACAAGGTTTCAGATTCCTATTGCACGAGAAGAGAAGATCCTTAAGTGTTACATCTCTGTCTGTGTTAAGTGTCTGTTTTATATATGCAGACTTATTTCGTCGATGATAATATCTGTATTTTAAATATATGTCTTGTGTTGTCTTCAATGTCATTAGCTTGTCAAAGTTGTTTTCATCCAAAAATATTACATACAAATACAATTTACAATTTTATAGTAGCCTACATCATCCCTAAACAATGATATTGCAGGGAATTCACTCCACCTGCCGGTCCTCTTCCTTTTTAGATATTCAATAAATAGAAAAAGAAAACATTAAGACCGTGATTAGACGTCCGCAATTGGTTAGAAACAATATTTAACCGTACCACTTTTATTTTGGTAAAGGTTTATTTTTTTTAAATTCAGGTAAGTGGTTAAAAACTATTACGTAACCTGGTACTAAATATAGAGAGATGATGCACGTATCAAAATACTGTAACTATATGATTTAAAATTTAAGATCCACAAAAAAAAAATTAAATTTAAAATAAAATTTAAATTAAAAAAAACATTAACATTAATTTTAATTTAATTACAATTAAAATTTAAATTTAATTAAAATTTACATTTTAATTAAAATTTAAGATTGTATAATAATGCAAAGGATAGTAAAAACATCCATGTATTCTTAGGCCTAATCAAAAAACATGCAAGAACAATCATAAAGTATTACTTTTATGACACGATTTTGAACATAAAATATAACATCTCGAAACTGTACTGGTACGGTTAAAAAGTCTGAAATGTTGAAATTGTCTCCTAGTGTGGCCACCTCTAGTGAAATCATGGACTCTGTCACTTTAACAGTAGCTAGTGACAGGTCGTGAGAAAAAAAGTCGCTAATAAAAATAGCCATTTCAAAACTCACCAATGTATGAAGCCAGCATTCTTCACAATGGACATGCCAACAACAAACGGAAATCACTGGTTTCTTGTAATGCTCCTGTAAAAAAAATGATAACATCAGAAAATTTTAAACAAGTTAGATCAGCAGTAATGTAATAATAAACCCCTGAGCTCGGAATCAAACACTTACTGTAGGCAGTGTTGGGGAAGCTGGTTTCAAAATGTAGCTAGATACAATTACTGCTACAATTTCAGCTACTATTTTAGCTACTTTTCCAAATACATACTTCAATTCTACGCACATTAACGAATTGTAAAATTAATTGAACATATCAAGGAAAATAAATTGTAGTACCGTACCCAAAATATTTCCATCTCCAAGCTTTTTTAAACATATTAGGCTAAACATATATTTTAAATATAGGCCAAACCTTTTGTTACCTTTATGGTGTACTCTATGAAAGTTATTTTAAAATTATTCACTATTCAGCCAAAGAGAAATTTAAAATAATAGGAAAGGATAGAAGACTCTTTGTATGCAGACCAAGGAAGAGCTTGAGATGAATCACAACTAATAGCTGACACAGAGGTTGATGAACTCGCTTTCTCATTATTCAAAGGTTCTGTGTTGGTTCTCATTAAAAAACCAAGTTAAAATTAATACAAAGTCCTTGGTCTTCTGGGTACGACCGCGTTGAAACACTAGGAGAAATACTAGTTGCTGACGTTTTGGCTTCGTTGCAGATAGCCATCTTCAGAGCTGGTGACAGGCACTAACTGGTGCAAGCTTGCAAGGACGAAGGTTATATACACAAAATTCATCCTTGAAAAAAACAATTTTCCATTCCTGGACCAACTTGTATAAACTACAACTTGTTTTACTTGTAGATAAAAGGGACTGCCATGGGTACCAGGATGGGGCCTTTCCTTAACTCCTGATTTTTAAATGAGTATCTTAGTCAAGACAACATTTTATCATCAAAAAGTAAAGCTTAAATCATGATGTACAGCTCTAATATAAGAACACACATATTGCACTAGAGCCCAATGTCACCAATTCTATACTTTATTAACCGCACTAGAAAAAGTACAACCAGTGGTTAAGAGGTTAGGCCAACTAGCTCATCTGAGTATTGAACACAGTAAAATTTAAACAACAGACAAACAAACTGTGAGAGTGCGCAAAACACAGAGACTAATTTATGCAAGTACATGTAAGCCTTGGGAAATAAATTATGATATTGGCTTCTGAAAAGTGGCGGGATGAACTGAGGACCGTTCTACTGTACAGTAAATAACTAACCGAGGTAGACTTCGGCTATAACAAAAGGGTAATTCAAAAATTAATATACCCTATAAACAACGATGAACACATAGAAAACCTTGATATCAGCAACATTCACAGTTAGCTACAAACTAAAAACAAATAATAAATTGATTGGCAAATCAGGCACCAAATACTTTGAAAATGTACCTAATGTTGTATTTGATTACAACAAATCTGATTAGTTCTTACTTACTCTGATGTGTTGCAATGATTCTATCTTAATACAGTTTTTGAAATTTATGACTAATTACAAAGTACAAACCATGCATATGAGGCAGAGGAACTTTTCTTCTGACACTCCTTTGGACTCGGACTCGAGGTCTCGTATCCTCCTCTTGAGAGCCTCAATGACTTGAGAGTCTCCATCAGTCTTGGGCTCATCACTCCGGGAGCAATCCACCGCCATTGGCTCCTCCTTTACATTGGCAGAGTAGTTGGATATTCTCCCATTGCCGCTGGGACTGTCAACAAATCATAGTGAATAACTTAATTGCAATAACAATACAAAAAAGAGAGTGAAACCAGATATGCTTTGTTATTTCCCTGCTCATGTCTCAAAATCAATTCAATAAAGAGTGTTTCTCATGCCATTTTTAATCCTTCAAAGTCAAGAATAAATATTTGGATGAAAATAATGTTTTTAGTCAAGGCATTAGATGTTTAGGCGATTCAAAAAGGTCACTTTTAATGAATTTCCCATATAGGGAATCAGCTATTACCGTAGATCTCATAGTAAGGCCTGAATCCGGGACCGATTTACTTTTTTGTTTGGCTCTTAACTTACTCGTTTAGGAGCTACATGATGCAAAATGTACACCGGAAATAACTTTTTTATAGGCTGTATAACTCCTAAACGAGTGGATTTATAGAAAAAATATCAAAAATAAATAAGTTTTTAAATTGCAGGTTGTATCCAAAAACATAATAAAATAGGTGTTCCATAAGAAATTTCAAAGTTGGCCGCCATATTGGAAAATCGCGGCTGAATTTAGGAAAACTAAATTCATAATTTCAACTGCCACAAAAAATAAAGGAATGTCCCCCAATTAAAGTTTTCTCTAATGCATACCGTTTCCGATATCCCAATGGCCTCCTTGAATTGATCACCCTGTATATGTGTGTTTCCGTTAGCGTCAAAACTTGAGCAAAAAAAGATCTGATTTTGATGATATTTGGTACAATCGTGTAAATCTACATTTATCCTAACGAGTTCGCAAACCAGCACTTTCGGACTACTAAAACGGGGGTTTATGGGGGGTTTTATGGGATAAAAGATGGGTCTTCCCATTTTTGAACCTAAAAACATAAAATTTCATAATATTTTCTAAACCATTTTGTAGAGCATAAAAAAATGTATTAGCAGGCATATATTGAAGCGTTGTTGTATGGGTAACAGTTACGCAGATAATTCAAAAAATTGTAAATTTAAAATTCCCATATTATTTTTATGGAGAATGAATAAACTGTTGTAGTTTGTTTGTTTATGAATATATTTCAATCACATTTGGTAATTTTGTTTATTTCATACTAAGTTATCAACAATTAAATTTCAAAACTTGCCTCACTACCTTCCCCGTGGCAGCGAACCTAATAAGTACTAATTAAAAATAATGTTATTTTGATAGGAAATAAATCTGCCGATTTTAAAGGAATATTTTAGTATAAATCCAGCAAAGTAAAGGGAAATCGCTTAGTCTGCAGGATTGCTGCAGCGTGAGTATTTTACTATTAACATGAAATAAAAGCTTACTTTCAAAAGGTTAATTTCTTTTGACATTACAAAATTTGAGACCAAAACACATGATCAAAATGGTCATAGGTAGGGAAAATATCAAATGTTCCTCATATGATTTTCTTTTTCTTAGATTCTCATAACAGGGAAGAGAAAAATATAAACAGGAACCAATAGTGGTGCCTGTGTTTTATGGTAAAGGATCAGAATATAAATAAATATTGTCAATAGCAGATTGTATAGAATTAACCTTTTGCGTTCAGTCTGCCAGTTCATTGCTGTATTATTTCAACATCAGCTGTTTTTGTCGCTAACATGGCTAATATCATTTGCTGCTTTTTCTGCGAGTCGGCTAGGCAGCTTCTTCTCATCTCCTTAGATCTTGTTTAGTTTCTAAGCAGTTAACTAGGTACAGTATCACCACAAAACAAACAACGTTCTGAGTAAAAAAAGTTATTTCCAGGCCAGTATTGATGGTCTTCAGAATTTTTAAGTGTTTTTATGTTTGTTAGTACCACTTCCAATCCTAACAGCAAGGAAAAGCAATGAGAAAAGCTGTTCAAACACCCACGGCCAGTTAAATTAGCCACACAATAAATCAAGACAACCTCAAATAGTTCTTCCGATCCTAAAGGGTTCCTGTTGGCATTGTTGGTTCATGTGTCATATTGAACATCAGGATTATTGTACCTGATGATGGCATCTCTAAGAGCCTCCCGTTCCTTGTCCTCAGTTGAACTGTCAGTTGAGGGCACTACGACGTCGACCTCTGAGTACTGTGTCGGCCCAAAGGTGGCAGAATCATCCTCATCGACTACTAGATCACCCTCCTCCTCGTCACCACCTCCTCTACTCCCACTGGCCATCCCAGCGCCTGTGACAAACCAACTGATAAAGCACTGTCACCAAATTGACTCTGCAAGAAATTAACATATTTTCTCTACAACTAAATTTTTTCTTATACTCAAAACAACAAAAATATTACAGTAGAGTCTCAGTTATCCAATCTTCAGTTTCTTGTGTTATCTGACTCTCCCTGCGGATTATCGAGTACCGTGAAAACGCACGCTACTTCTGTGGTATGACTGTAAACTACAGCGGTTTCATGACAACAAAAGTTTTTGTCACCCTCAACTGTTCTTAGAAGATATGCCCTAGGTTTTAGGCACCTACACTTGATTCTTTTAGCAAGCTGCACGCCACACAGTTTGTCAACTCCTCATACCTGCATCCTCTGCCACCCCTCAGGGTTGAAACTGTAATTCTCAAATGATTAAATACACTGGTTCTTAATTTCTTAAGTTCTTAATAATGGTTTATTAATTTCAGTGTTATCTGATCTTTCTGGTTATCACATCTTGTTGCAGCTGGTTTCGGTTGTATAATCAAGACTCCACAATATTTAAATTTTTAGAATCATTCCTCATTGGTAAATTATTAACTAACTAAAATTATCAATCAGTTTTAACAAACTGAAATTCATACCAGCAAAGCCCCCAACAAGAAGTGTGGAAGCTCGTATCCTACGTTGTCCAGCCCACTCATACTCCTCATAGACCTCGGAGTTGCCTTCCCCCTCTACATCTACGTTCTCCTCCTCTTCATTGATGGATCCATGCTGCAACACAGGAAAAATGTCAAGGCCTCCTCAGTTTGCTTTTGCTTTAGAAAGGAGAAAATGTAAACAACACTTTAATTAATTAAGACTTTATTTAACAAGGAGGTGATTCTTGTAGGCTATTAGAGTAAAAACCCCTCCATTGTGAGTTTCATTATTTTGAGTTTCATTATTTTTTAAACTTTCATTAGTTTATAGTACTTTTTTTAAAACAAAATGTTATATTATCTTTGTAAAGACTCATGTACAGTAGTCTCCCTCTCATCCGGACAACTTTTAACCGGACATCGGTTTAACTGGACTACTCTCGGTGGAAATGACATCTCTTTAACCGGACAATTTTTATCAGCACATCGGTTTAACCGGACTAGATCGGCAGGAAGTGGGCGATACAGAAACGACTGTTCTCGTGAGAAAGATTTGAGACCAGTGACCACGTGTCTAAATACAATGCTCTCCCAAATTTAAGTCAAATACTGTATATAGTATGATTAAACAGTCCGTTTAAACAAGTTTTTGGGGACGTTGGTTTAACCGGAAAAACCGTTATCTGGACTGGCCTCTGTCCCGAGGAGTTACTAAGAGGGAGTTTACATGTTTGTACCAAATTTCATCAAAATCGGATCATTTTTGCTCGAGTTATTGTGCTAATGGACACACACACACACACACACATATATATATATATATTTATATCCATATATTCAATATTTATATGATATTGAACGGATGGTGTTTTTGGCTTCTAAGGACCTCAAAACGAAAAAGTAAATCGGTCCTGGGTCCATGTTTTACCATGAGTATTACGGTAATAGCTTATTCCCTATATGGGAAATTTACAAAAAAATAAAACAAATTGTGTTAATACTGCTGAGCTGTTATAAATCCGAATCGAGCCGTCTGATAAAAGTTGGTACTGGATTCACTAAACCACTCATTGTCCAAGTACCAGAGTCGGCTTTGGGTGGTGCTTACTACAAAAAATACTATAGCAGTATCTCAACAATGCTATTCACATAAATATAGTTAAGTATAATGTCAGTATTTATACTCCCCCCTTTTTATTTATTTATAATTGACGGAAAATTAAGTGAATTTTTAAAAGTATTTTGTATTTTTCACCAAACACAAGGAAGGGACCCTTGGTTCTGTGTTGCCTAATGCTGGCTCTGCTGAGTAACAACCACACAGTCCCCACCAGGAGCTGGCTACCCCACAACCTTCTACTGTTGTTGGCCAGTATCCTAGATAGTGCATTACGGCCAACAATTGATCCTCTTTAAGCTGAAGATCTTTTTACAATGGCAACAATAGCTACATGTTGGTATTTTGTGTATAATTAGTACAAATGTGTTTACCTTTCTCAGACAGGTCTCCACATGATGGTTAACCTCTTCCAATGTTCCCTGGATAGGCTCGTTGCACACAGGGCAGGCTACTTCATCAGGTTTTCGCTTGCGGTATTTTATCCTTAGCCTACTTTGTCTATTCGCCCGAATCCTCTGATATGTCTGAAATTAATAATGGAGGACCAAGTTTAATGCAAAAGTATCATCAACCAGGAATAATTTCAGGAAACGGTAACTGATTATACTGTGAATTGAAACATATTATTTTATAAATTTGCATGCACTGATTAGATTACTTGAAAATAAAGGGTTATAATAGAAATGTAATGAAAAAATCTCCAAGACATGTAATTTGATATTGCCGAATAGCTCGATTAAAAGGTTTATTCGAATCACATTTGCTTTTTATTGAGGGATATCTTTAACACAGACACAGTTATTCTAAACAAAGAGACAGATCGAGTTTCAAAGAGGCATCCTTCACTACTTAAGTAAGTAGATTAGCAGTTCAGCTTGAGGTAGAATCTGAACCACTAGGCTACAACTTCATCACAAAGTAAACTTCCATGGAAGGGTTTGAACATAAAACCAGAAAGCTCAAATTCTAAAACCTCCAAAATATTTTTTTTTATAATTGCTTGTAATTTATAACTTTTTTTTAAATTTCCCCAGTTTTTCTATTGAATTTATCCTAAACTTGTAAAAAGGCAGTAAGTGTGCCGAAACCAAAGCAGCACCTTAAAAGGTTGTCATCAGAAAATATTATTTAATATTGTAATTTACTATTACAACTGGATCATAATCATAAAAACTTCCACACCTACATTTGAACAATATGAATAGTGTATGTGTAGAGTAGTTAGTTGTAATGTGTTAGTTAAGTTTTTTCGCCTGAGGACGGGATCAGATTCCAGATCCCGAAACGTTGTGTATTGTTTTTTACAATCGTGATGGAAAATGTCCACAATAAACCTTTGAACAACATTAACTCACCATCACCAACAATGAATTTCAAACAAAGAATATGAAAAGGCTATTGAACGTAACAGGTTTAACTATGTTTGAAATTTGTAATGAAAATGATGACTTCACGCTCAGGAAATGTTTGTGAAGATCATTCCAAACTATTTCATACTTTACCCAATTTCATAATGGAGGCTGCTTAAAAATAAAATTAAATCTTGTAGTTTGTGATAAAAGGCATACAGTTTTAATAAAAGAATAATGTGAAAAAGAACACCCTTTTTATTTATTTGACTCATTTAAAGTGAATTTGAATGCAAATGCTGTAGAATGGAGTGATATGTATATGTAGCTTAGTTGCTGTTTGACACCATCTGTTTCTTTAGCCATAAGTATGTATTTGAAGGTCAATTATAAAAGACAGCTTGGTTTGGTTTGAGAGAGTGTGGATTACCTCCCATCTCGCCTCAAGAGAGCCGTCGGACGACGAGAGATGTTCCCGGGGGTGCGGAGAGGACAACCTTCGTACCCTGACGTTGGCACTGAGCTTGTACAACCTCTCCAGCTCCTGGACAAAGTGGGTATCCAACTCTCCTGGTCTGAGCGTCACACCACACACGGGACAACACGACGGATCTGCCTGGAACTTCTTCTTGCCTGGAGAACACAGGATGTTGTTAAGACAGAAGGCGGTGTCACCCATCGCACTGAACTAACACTAACTGTGACTGCTGCTAACGCTAAGCAAACAAGAACAGCTGAACAGCTGCACCCCAGACTGACTCCGGCCATTCAGCTATTGTCACCGATTACCTTTGTAGCCCTCCACGGCCGATTTCACATCCCCACCCCGCCCGACTGGTATCTCTTCGCCCTCGTCGCTACAACTAATAACTACATTAAAACACAACGCACTTTGGATATGCAAATTAGGTTTGTTCGGTTGTCGTCACCCCTGCATTCCTGTCGCTGATCGGGGAGATAGGGCTAGGCCGGGGGGATGTGACTAGATCGATTGTTTTAATTAATATTTCGATATACTGTATACATTGACCTTTGTATACTGAAGTAGACATCCCATCTATATGGAGCATAGTTGAACGAGACACTTGTAGGGTTTGCTACAGTCTTCTGAACTCTGAGTGTTTGTCATTGAGCACGTTGATGTGTTCTAGCTTACAATAAGTAGTCCAATCAGATTGCATTTGTTATCAAATTGGCGTATCGGTATTTCGTCAACAATCTGTGATTTACGTCCACGCACTGTTGGTGGCACAATTAACCACTTTACTATACGTCCATTTTGATTCAAAAACTGGCGTCAACTTTAACACGTTGAAAAATTTAATAAAACTGTGTAGTGAATTCAAAACTACATGGTGATTATGCCATTTCTGGTAGGGAATGTTTAGTTTTATCAATTTTTAAATGTGAGACATATTCTTAGTAAGACTAGATTTACTTGTGTATTATAATCTAATAGCCTGGGATTGCTTGTCCATGTCCGTGCGTCTTTGTAGTCTGACATTGTGTTTATGTCCACCTTCATAATTTTAACAAAAGAATGTTAACCAGTCTACAAACATCTCTCATCAACTGAGCTGAACAATAAAATCAGCACAGCATACACACTAGTTTCAATACAATTACAACTCAGTTTTACTCTAAATACTTAATTTAAATCATTTGCCCGTGCGAATTACAGGGTGCGAATGCAGACAATACATTACGAACATCTGATTTTGATGCCCTAGTAGAGCTTCTTCCCGATGAAAAGCTTCGATAACATTCATGATAGATTCTAACGTGCGATCTGGATCTGAGTATTGAATGAACAATTACGTTAAGCAATGCATAGTGATTTTATAACATGATAACTTTTCAAATCGATTACAAATATAAGATTATATATTATACAATTTAAATAAATTGCTTACAGGTGTTCTGTTGAGAAGCACGGGTTTTTACAATAATATTTTCCTTTTAGCGCATTTCCCCATAGGGAAGTAAATATTACCGTAGGTGGCACGGTAAGACCTAGGCCCGGGACCGATTTACTTTTTCATTTTGATGTCCCCAGAGGCCAAAAACACAATTCGTTCAAAATTTTATATATACGTCCGTGGACGCGATAACTTGAGTAATTTTGTCCGATTTTGAAGAAATTTGGTTTATAGGTGTAAGGCGGGATAAACTTGAATAAGTTCACGAACCAGCATGATCGGACCATAGGAACGGGGTTTTACGGAGGGTTTTATGGGGTAAATAGTGGTTTTCCTAATTTTTGACCCTCAAAACACAAAATTTTCCAATTTCTCTCTAGACCTTTTAAAAGAGCTTTAAAAATAAATAATTTTGTATATCAAAGTGTTTTTGTACGGTTATTGGTAACGTATAAAATTTAAAAAATTGTAAATTTAAAATTCCTATGTTATTCTTATGGAGAATATTGTAAAATGTTGTAGTTTGCTTGTTTATTGATATATTTTGATCAAACTTGGCAAATATATTTATTTTGTACTAAGCTACAGTATTATTATTTTACAAAAAAATACACTTTATTAGTTTCCTTGTAGCAGCAAACCTAGGTACTCGTTAGAGCTAATGTTATTTAAATATATTTAATTAAAAATCAATTCGGACAAATGTAAATTCGCTTAGTCGGCAGGTTTGCTGCGGCGGAGGTATTATTTATTTCATCCCCCATTAAACCTAGAACTAGTTGTTTGTTGAGGTTCCACAAAACGCTCCAAAATACAAAATGATGCAAATTAAAGTGAAATAAATCACAATAAAAGGTCTCGATAAAACGATAAAAACATAAGCATAATGATATAATTTCTACTTATCCGTCACACAGATTAAATAAATTAGCGCTGTATTCGGTTAACTCTCCGATTTCTCAGGTCGATATAATTCAACGATTAATTCTAGCAACTGAAACTTATGATGTGATTTCTGGAAGAATGATGTACTTAACAAAACATCGAAAGAATATACATGGTTCGTCAAATATTTCATTGTAATGAAATGCTTACAATGAAATATTTGCCGAACCATTGAGCAGTGGCGGTCCCAGGATTTAATTTGAGGGGGGGGGGGGTTGACCACGGGTCTGGGGTCTATGGAAAATCCCCCGGAAAAAAGAGGGGTTCGGGGGTCCCCCCGAAACATGTGGAATTTAAAGCCTAAAAACGTATTTTAATACGTATTTCAGCTCTAAAATATGCTCCAGGTAATAGTATTTATGTTAGCTAATAAAATATAAAATATTTCGGGGGGGGGGGGGTTATATCCCTCCCACCCCCCCCCCCCTGGGACCACCACTGCTATTGAGGTTTAGATCTGCTTTTGTTTGTTTTTGTGGTTTGAGTACTAGAAAACACAAGGAACTTTTTAGTTTTTTTAGTTTTTTAGTTTTTACTGTTCAAACTGAAACAAAAATACAAGATTTGCTGAATACATGACTACTATGTTTAAAATGTAAAAACCCCTGTTTTGGAGTCTTTTCAATGTACATGTTAAACTGGACACTTGCTCCAACATAAAATGAAAACACAAAAGTCCGTACGTGTTAATGTTTAATATACGGGTACATTATCGTCCTCTGCATGTTATTTGACCCTTATTTATTTCACTGTGATTTAAACTGATATGATATTGAACTGGAATAAGGTAGGAAATATCAAGTCTTTTTGGCAAACTGTTTAACAGAAGTTATGGAACGCCCTTGAGAACACCTACTTATCATCGTCTATGTTACTATTAAGGGTCATCATTTCAAAGTGCAGTATTTTATGAGATGATCCATTGTCCTCCCAATCTAAGAATGCACAGTTTTGGAGGGTTATAGATAAGCCATATTTTTACAGGACTTGTAAAATTAAGTTATTTATATAGTAAACGATGGCAATTTTTTATCTATGTATGTGCGCCAAAGAATTTCAAAATCAAAACCCTGTAAAATAACTAGAGGAGAAACTCAAAATCCTAAAACTGAAACAATCTTAAACGAGGGCTTAAACAGTTTTGTGAAGTCTAAAGCAATATTTCATCGGAATAATTTATACCGGAATACGAGTAGAGAATATTGCGCTGGTAAATACACCATAAAACAGCGCGGTAACATTTTGAGGAATAAAGTTACTTCGTATTGCGACTTTCCATGGCGTATTTATCTTTCACAATATCGCGAAATTATTCGGCGCAACCACATTTAACCCCCTCATTTAAATTTCCAGAAAAGTCGGACTGTTAAGTTTAATGTTTAATTTAAGTTGGACGGAGGGAAGAGAAGAGGTTATGGGAGGTGGTAGAGGTGCTAGAGTTTCTAGGCGCAGGAATGTTAAAGAGCAGACTCGTCGGCGGGGACGGCACTGGCGGAACATTGGGGGCGGTACGAAGGGAACCGCCTCCAACTCCGCCCCACCAGCACCCCCTTCTATACCTTCACCTGGGGGAAATCCACCGGGAAATATTATTTAACAAATTTCACACTGACAACACAGCATGTTCAATATGATAAAGATACAGCAAAAAGTAACCGACGATTTATTAAATTAAAACAAAACATTTGTTGAATGCAATTTTGTAAAATAAAAGCGAAGCAATTATCTTTTTATTTTTTACAATTACAATGCAGTTTCTTAAATAATAAAACGAGCACAGCAGTGTGAAGAGAAACGTACAGTAAAACGTAACTTGGAATCTATTTATTTTAGAATGAAATGGTATAAAATGTAATTTAAGTTATTACAATAAAGCTTTGTTTTCGTATTTTACACTAACACTACTCTGCCACTACAATATGGCAAAAGGTGTGACAACGCAATGTGGAAGAAACGTACAATAAAAAGTAACCGACGATTTAATTCATTTCAACCTAAACTTATATAAAATATAATTATATAAAATGTAATTTTGTTATCTTTTAAAGCTTTTTATATTTTACACTAAAAATACAGTTTCCCACACAAAAAATATTCAGAAAAGCCGTGTACAGTAAAAAGTACAGCCAAAAGTAATCGGTGTTTTGTTTATAGTAGTTGAAATATTTAATTACAACACAATATAATTTTATAAAACTAAAATCAAGTCGTTTTTTACAGTTATCTGTTGCAACGTACAGCATTGTGAATTCCTGGATTAATTTGGGAAATGCAATGCAAACCACGATCTATGTGCAGGTGGATTTTATTATTTTTATACGCTTATGTAATTAAAATATTTACAAAAGCTTTATCACAACTTCAAAGTTGTGTTGTGGGTACTGGGTAGATTAATATAAATGTGGAGTTGTGCTTCCTGAAAAATTTGAAAACCCTTAGTGAGCTAGGATATTAGGATATTATAGTTAGAAAACGTTAATTTCAATATAGGACTAAATGATATATACTATTATGATATGCAATTTAAGAACATATTGTTATTTTAAGTTATTTATTGATATTTATTGGAAATTCTCTGGATCGATTCGATAAATGCAACCTCGAATTTTGTGCATGTGTAGCTGTTAATCTTTGGATATGTTTTTGTACTATTTTACAATCCGTCCAAAATTTAAAGCTCAGCTTCACAATTTATTGTGTTATCGGTTGTTGAACATAAGTGGGGAGTTGTTTCTCGTGAAATTATTAAAGAACTCTGATTAAGTGAAACCATTATAGCGTGTAAAGATGTGCAGTTGAACTACAGTATTGAAAATCAGAATGAATCACGAAAAATGCAAGAACTATGAACAAGTTATAACAAAGCTATTTCGAAACATCTGTTTACATTTATAGTTTATAAAATTTCACTCAAAAGATTTGTAGCATTTGTTAATTCAACATTTCTCACTATGTTATCATAGAGTATGGAAAACGTTTATGCATGAAATGTAAAGGAGATTTTCTAGTTATATAATGATTTAGCCATGATTCATGTTATGTACATTGTTTCACATTTAGACAATACTAAAGTTTTGTTCCAAGAAGCCCTTTAAATCTGTTCTCCACAACCCCAGTTTATGTTTATCAGCTTGGGCTTGATATAGACCTTCATGGTGCGAAAAGACTGTTTTTGTGTGTTTTGTGTTGGTCACATGTTATTGCACTAATATAGATTAAATTCCATTCTCCTGGTAGGATTTACGATTTGTGCTTTACTATTTGGTTAGGATACAATGGAAAACAATAGTTTATCAATAGATCGTTTTTTTTGTCAAAATAGTCTTAGAAGAGGATACATAACAAGAAACAACACCAATAAATGGCCGTTTAACCCTTCAACTGTCTTCAGCTGATCCATAAGGATAAACAAACCAATAAGAAGTAGACTATGTGTAGTGGTGATCTATAATTTTTACTCCCCCCTAATACATAGAAGGATAAATTGTTGCTATTTCAACACACTCATGTAGACTATTGAGTTGTAGCGCTGTACCCAAGTGCTCAGTAGGATGTTTGACAGCCAGTATCGCTGTTTGTAGATATTGAACACACTTTTGTAGACTATTGAGTTGTAGCGCTGTACCCAAGTGTTCAGTAGGATGTTTGACAGCCAGTATCGCTGTTTGTAGATATTGAACACACTTTTGTAGACTATTGAGTTGTAGCGATGTACACAAGTGTTCAGTAGGATGTTTGGCAGCCAGTATCGCTGTTTGTAGATATTGAACACACTTTTGTAGACTATTGAGTTGTAGCACTGTACCCAAGTGTTCAGTAGGATGTTTGACAGCCAGTATCGCTGTTTGTAGATATTGAACACACTTTTGTAGACTATTGAGTTGTAGCACTGTACCCAAGTGTTCAGTAGGATGTTTGACAGCCAGTATCGCTGTTTGTAGATATTGAACACACTTTTGTAGACTATTGAGTTGTAGCACTGTACCCAAGTGTTCAGTAGGATGTTTGGCAGCCAGTATCGCTGTTTGTAGATATTGAACACACTTATGTAGACTATTGAGTTGTAGCGCTGTACCCAAGTGTTCAGTAGGATGTTTGGCAGCCAGTATCGCTGTTTGTAGATATTGAACACACTTATGTAGACTATTGAGTTGTAGCGATGTACCCAAGTGTTCAGTAGGATGTTTGGCAGCCAGTATCGCTGTTTGTAGATATTGAACACACTCATGTAGACTATTGAGTTGTAGCACTGTACCCAAGTGTTCAGTAGGATGTTTGGCAGCCAGTATCGCTGTTTGTAGATATTGAACACACTCATGTAGACTATTGAGTTGTAGCGCTGTACCCAAGTGTTCAGTAGGATGTTTGACAGCCAGTATCGCTGTTTGTAGATATTGAACACACTTATGTAGACTATTGAGTTGTAGCGCTGTACCCAAGTGTTCAGTAGGATGTTTGACAGCCAGTATCGCTGTTTGTAGATATTGAACACACTTATGTAGACTATTGAGTTGTAGCGATGTACACAAGTGTTCAGTAGGATGTTTGGCAGCCAGTATCGCTGTTTGTAGATATTGAACACACTTATGTAGACTATTGAGTTGTAGGGCTGTACCCAAGTGTTCAGTAGGATGTTTGACAGCCAGTATCGCTGTTTGTAGATATTGAACACACTTTTGTAGACTATTGAGTTGTAGCGCTGTACTCAAGTGTTCAGTAGGATGTTTGACAGCCAGTATCGCTGTTTGTAGATATTGAACACACTTATGTAGACTATTGAGTTGTAGCGATGTACCCAAGTGTTCAGTAGGATGTTTGACAGTCAGTATCACTGTTTGTAGATATTGAACACACTTATGTAGACTATTGAGTTGTAGCGATGTACCCAAGTGTTCAGTAGGATGTTTGACAGCCAGTATCGCTGTTTGTAGATATTGAACACACTCATGTAGACTATTGAGTTGTGGCGCTGTACCCAAGTGTTCAGTAGGATGTTTGACAGCCAGTATCGCTGTTTGTAGATATTGAACACACTTATGTAGACTATTGAGTTGTAGCGCTGTACCCAAGTGTTCAGTAGGATGTTTGACAGCCAGTATCGCTGTTTGTAGATATTGAACACACTAATGTAGACTATTGAGTTGTAGCGATGTACCCAAGTGTTCAGTAGGATGTTCGACAGTCAGTATCACTGTTTGTAGATGTTGAACACACTCATGTAGACTATTGAGTTGTAGCGCTGTACCCAAGTGTTCAGTAGGATGTTTGGCAGTCAGTATCACTGTTTGTAGATATTGAACACACTTATGTAGACTATTGAGTTGTAGCGCTGTACCCAAGTGTTCAGTAGGATGTTTGACAGCCAGTATCGCTGTTTGTAGATATTGAACACACTTTTGTAGACTATTGAGTTGTAGCACTGTACCCAAGTGTTCAGTAGGATGTTTGGCAGCCAGTATCGCTGTTTGTAGATATTGAACACACTCATGTAGACTATTGAGTTGTAGCGATGTACCCAAGTGTTCAGTAGGATGTTCGACAGTCAGTATCACTGTTTGTAGATGTTGAACACACTTATGTAGACTATTGAGTTGTAGCGCTGTACCCAAGTGTTCAGTAGGATGTTGGACAGCCAGTATCGCTGTTTGTAGATATTGAACACACTCATGTAGACTATTGAGTTGTGGTGCTGTACCCAAGTGTTCAGTAGGATGTTCGACAGTCAGTATCACTGTTTGTATACCGAGGATTATTATGATTTATTCCCCTGACCCCTGATATGTTTATCCGCCCAGAGCGTGTAGTTGTGTGTGTGTGTGTAAGAGAGAGGGGCAAAGAGGAGGTGACCCTATAGCCACTCCTGTTTATCCTTCATTCCGTAGCTTCGAGCTTTTATTGTACTTCTCGTTCTCAGTATGAATCGATTCCTGTCCCGCCTTGTTTTTCTTCTTTTGAAGATTTTCCGCGAGATAGAAATCGCGTTGAAACGTTTTGATAAAAATGACAACGGAAATGTGTTGAGCAGATCTCATATCTCGTTTTTGAAATCCTTTGCACTTAGAAATGGCTAAACTGGATCGAGAGCCGAATATTGCAGAGGAGAAAGAATCTGAAATATTTGAAGGATAAAGAACTTATATCATCATAGAATTTCGCCTGAATGAAAGGTTTCGGAACTTAAACAGAAACACTTACAACGTTGTTGCACTTATCCTTCATGCGTATAATTAATTATTACAAATTATACGTTTGTCAAAATACATAAAAATGAAATCAGTTAGGTGTCCATGAGGTTGACATTATAGGACTTAAATTATATAATACACGTCCTTCATATGTAACTATTAAATAATTGACTAATTTTAAAATGTCTGTAACAAACGGTTTCAATATTTCAACCTCTTTATGCTGATAGGAAATACTTTAATTAAAAGTTAAAGATTTTATAGACTTTATTGAAATGATTTGTATTATAACGTTTATTTTAAACATTATGGTTATTTGTGACTTCTAATGTTGATGGGCTAAGGTTTTATTTTATGTTACAGATGGTTATGTGAAAGTTTTCATTGCTCCTGATACATATTGTTTTAGCTTCGACTTTGCAAAGGATTCTAATTACTTATAGATTACACACGCCAAACCCGAGACTTTCAAAAGTCGATGTTTTTTATCAACAATTTGTATAGTTTTAAGTAAAAAAAAGCACAATAGATAGAGTACTCTGAGGGGTTTTTTAGTTTTATTATATAGCTTTAGGACATTAACATCCATCGTTGGTCAATCTCGAGTATTGCCAATATATATATATATTTAAATTTTATTCAAGCTAAAAACGATAAAGCAATTTGTGTGGTGAGCGCGGGCATCGGTTCCTAAAGCCACTGGTTTAAATCCAGTTATGCGTTAATTAATTTTGAACAGTGTAATACTATCGTGAGTTTCTAGGCTTAAGTACGTGAAAAAGAGGGAAAATGCCCCCACCGCAGCAAACCTGCAGACTAAGCGAGTTTCTATTTGCATGATTGGATTTTTACTTAAATCTATTTAAATAAAATTAGGTTTAATGAGCAAAGGCTTTCTTCTACAGGGATGGTAATCGATTGGGTTTTTTAGTAAAGTATTAATAATAACTTAATAGCTTGATATAAAATAAATGAATTTGCCAAGTTTGATCAACATATTTCCATAAACAAGCAAACTACCGCAGTTTGCCTATTCTCCTTAAGAATAAAATGGGAATTGTAAATTTAACACTTTTTGAATGTTATACATAACCTATTTGTACATAACCTAATTGTAAAAGAAACACGTCGATATACTAAAATATTTGTTTTTAAATCTCTTAAAAATTGTTTGGAATAATTTGGGAAATTTTATATTTTAAGGGTAAAAAATTAGAAAACCCCAGTTTGCCCCATTAAATCCCGTTCCCATTGACCGATAATGCTGGTTTACGAACTCGTTCGAATAAACATAAGTTTGTACCAAGTTTCATCCAAATTTAATTATGTTATGCTCGAGTTATCGTGCTAACTGACACTGTACACTCTTAAATTCAAGATGATTGACTCTTAAATTCAATGATACTTGTCCTCAACTTTAAACGGATGGTGTTTTTGGCCACTGGAGACATCAAAACGAAAGTAAATCGGTCTTACCATGAGACCTACGGTAATGGCTTATTCCCTATATGGAAAATCCGCTCTAAATGTTTTTTTAGATAATTTTTAACATATCAATCCATTCGTCAGTCGACGCTACAGCTGAAGCGGAAAGGAAGGCATAAGCTCGTGTAAACGATATTGCAATTCTTCACGAGTAGAATTAAAAATGAAATATCGAAGTCCCTCCCTCGGCCCCGCCCGCCGGTCAAAGCGACCGCTGTTATTGTGGCAAAACTCTGCTCGAAATTAGCACTGGGGCTATTATCAATTTGGCTGGAAATGATAATCATAACAAGCGTTACCCACGAGGAATGTTATATTGCGGGTGGGGCAAGGGCTTTGCTTTCATCAGTCTAGTGGATATAATAAATGTATTCGCGTGCAGCATGTAGCATGTGGCTTTGTTGGGGATCGAACCCCCACCACTCATAACGGAGGCTTACTATTTACTATAATACAATAAAAATACACAATTATACTGAAACGTCGTTGTCCTCACGGCTAAACACTGTAGTCGTATATGTTCAAAATATATTCACCATAGCAACCCTTTATAGAGTAAAACAAGAACCATGTTGACGAATTAATAAAACAAAACAAAAGTTTATGTAGAAAAATAAATGGTTTGGAAGTAACGTAGGGACACATGTTTTGTCTAGACAGCCGAACAATAGTTCCCGTGATAGGATGCAATTACAGTATGTCACTTATATCTGGTAACAATATGAAAATATAGAGAAAATAACATTTACATTTTACTTACAGAATCAAAGTTTACTAAACAATATGAAACTGTATAATTTAAGGCATGTGTCAGAATAATTAACCAGCGACATTAGTGTATGAAATAAGTTAACTATTTTACAGGAACGAGGTAAGCCGCAAACATCGTCGTATATAAAAAATATGTAGTTCAATTGTTGTTGCAGTAGTTCACGGATCAAGGAACAACAAGGCTTTGGTAAATGTTTAAAGCAACAGTTTGGATACAACATTTAGCTGAATATGGTTAATGAGTGTTACAAAATGAAACTTCATTAACAATGCATTATTTATTGTCGTTTGTGATAGGAATGATAGGGGTACATGTTGTTTGTTGTTTTTCTATTAGGTAAAATCCCAGCTTTTAGATGTATTATAGAAGTTTATTCCAAAATGACTAATGTATGAGAATTGGACCTAGAACTGTAAACGTTTTGTTTGCATTTGCAAATTTTGGAATAAGGATGTTGTAGAAAAGACAAAAACCATATTCCCAAAGATCGTGAGCTATTGCAATAATTGCTTGGCAAATATTTGAAACTGTCACAAAAGGCAATGGGTAGGCCTACACGATTTTCGCCAACTCTTTGCATTGTTTGTATTTATTTTAGGAATACGCCTCTTTAACCACGTTTTGATAGTTTGTTGCAAACCTACTCACTAACATAAATTTGTTCGATACATGATTATCTGAATACTTCAACTATCGTAAAAAAATATAATTGTATAAACGGCAAAAAGATTTGTCCATTTTTCTTAAAGCGATTGAGTGACACAGTAATATACTCCGGCGTTTGGCCAAGGCTGGGGTTCAGGCTGAAACTCATTCAAAGTTTGTTTGTAGGAGAATGCAAGGTGGCAAGAGATGAATGAAAGGCGTCAGTCCATTCAGAAATCGGACCCAACCTTAAGACTTTCCAGGAAGGTCCCCACAAAGGCCACTACAGCACTTGACTGCCACAGCTCAGGCCACCCTATAGACAAGTTCAACAATTCGTCGGTGCAAGGAAAGAGAGGAAAGTAAACAATTGGGCGAGTAAAAAATGTATCTCTTTTGGTTACCGCGTATGTTATTTCGGGTGATTCTATACTACGATTCCTGATCCCATCCTCAGGTGAAACAAAATTAGTACACAAGAACACAACCCCTGCCAAAGCTGGTCGGTGTTTTAGATAATTTGTCCCAGAGAACAGGATTTAATCCAAGCTCACAAAACGTGAAAACTTGTTAACTGATCGTGACGCACGCACAATCCTTCAAATAACATGTGTTTCTCGTTTGTAAACAATGTTTAATACTTGTAACAGATAGTTTACAATTAGTTAATGTAATACTGCTTTAACCTCGAGTGCAGGATGTAACGAAAACATAAAGGGCTTGTTAATGTATGTATTATGATGTAAGTGTCAATAGAGTTTTTGCACCTTACGTCAACTAAATAAGCTAAACTTTGAACTTAAATTTTTAGCGTTTACCGGGCTCAAAATCGTATAGCGCGCCCGCTATTTCACGGGATTTATTCTAGTGTTTTATCGTACCGTTAAAGCCAGCTGTTAAGTGCAAACAATTAAACATAACCTATGTTGGAAATGTATGCTGAGTTTATTTTTAAAGCGTGATTATATTTTTTTCTTGGATTTTAATTCAATATTGATAATAAACGTTTGAGATTCACCCAAAATGATTGCTCCTAAAGCTGGTAAAGTTAAAATGTAATCCATAACTACAAAAGCAATCGCAACCAAGTATATTAAACAATCCTAACCTCTAAGCATTGATAAATACGACACCTCAGCTCCATTTTACGTTTAGTGTTAGCCTTAAGCGTAATTTTTACGGAGATGCAAAAACTCTAATTCGGTGCTATTACGTTAACGCAAAACGCTATTTTTTACATTTAGCGTTTGCGTTTAACGGGATTTTCACGAAGATGCAAAAACTCTCTAATAACAAACACGTTGCCCAATCTGATTAGAAAGTAAAAAAAATGAAAAATGGAACTTAATAATTGAGTCATTACAATAACCTTAACCAGTAAAATACAGAGCTTTTCTATGTATAACCTTTCTAGGAGACGTACTACCTAGGAAAAAACTATTTTACAAGTATACATCATATAATATAAAATACAGGTCACTAAGATAACACAACATTGTAAAGAAACTTGATCTGCAAAAGACTTCTCCGCGTTACACTTTCCTATCAGCTGATTGTATGCACTCGCGGGAAGTTGAAAGAGATATAAAGCTCGAGGGCGAGGCAAAGAAATCAAAACCAGATAACCGCTAGGTAGTTAAACAGTAGAAGAAGCCGCGACAAGAGTGACACCGGGTAGTATTTACGAACACAAGTATCCGCTCGTCATAAAGTAGTCCCTGGTCAGAGCGTGGAGCAGAGTGGCGACATTCTTGGCTCTTGTTGACAGATGAATGCGCCTCGCCGCTCCGCTCAGCCCTCGTCGTTTGTTTCCTTATTCATTTGGCGTGTTTATCGTGGTGGTTACGATTCCATCAGTACCGCGGCAACGCCGCACACATTACACATTCTCACGGAACCATTTGTTTTATTACGTCTTCGATTTTTACGAGGTTTAATTCAACAGTAGCAGTTATCATTGCGGCGATACAGAGGCTACGGTCAGATGCACAGATTTTATGGACCGTTTGACTGCTCAAATTGAACGCTCCAGTGCTAAGAGTTACCATTTGTATATTAAGTAAAATAATTGCATTATTTTCTAATATCACGTTATTGTATGTTGCCTTATAAAAACAAAATTACCGGTATAAGTTTTATTCACTTTCGCATTATTTGTATTTTAAATTTATTTTTATACATTATTTAAGTATAAATTTCTAATCTTCTAGTTTTCGTGTAATTATACATACAGGGTGACCGTTAAGTCTTAGGACGACTTTATAACTTTTAAACGACAAACGATATCACAACCACATTTGGTATACCGTTACTGGAAACTGTAAGCTACTTTTGTGTGTACATGGTGGTCGGATATCACCTTTGGGGGACGGCCCGTCGGGGGTCAGAATAAAATCTTTAATGACAGTAGTTGAGTTGTACATCATTTTAAAGGCCTACTTCAACTGAAAACAATGCTGCAAACCGCACTTCAAAAGGTTGATCCTGCGCATAATGGCAGATGTTCAAAGATTTTCAAAATTAGCCAATTTCTATTAAAACACCTTTTTAAATCTTTAAACAACTGTCATTTTTTAACGGATAGTCCTTTTGAAGTACGGTTTGCGGCATTCTTCTTTGCTTAAAATTCCCTTTACAATGATCCCCATAACTTCACATTCAATGATCCAAATAACTCTTCAGGGCGACGGCCCACAAGGAGACGGAAGTAAATCTTGAATGGAAGCATAGGTTGATATGCACATCAAATTAAAGGTATTTATTAGTAGAATACAATGCCGCAAACCGTACTTCAAAAGGACCATCCGTTAAAAAATGACAGTTGTTTAAAGATTTAAAAAAGTGTTATAATTTAAAGAAATTGGCTAATTTTGAAAATCTTTGAACATCTGCCATTTTGCGCAGGATCAACCTTTTGAAGTGCGATTTGCGGCATTGTTTTCAGTTGATGTAGACCTTTAAAATGATGTACAACTCAACATAGGCTGTCATTAAAGATTTTCTTTTGACCCCCGACGGGCCGTCCCCCAAAGGTGATATCCGACCACCATGTACACAGAAAAGTAGCTTACAATTTCCAGTAACGGTATACCAAATGTGGTTGTGATATCGTTTGTCGTTTAAAAGTTATAAAGTCGTCCTAAGACTTCGGTCACCCTGTATAAGAAATGCATATAATCCATAGAAAACTATTCAACATTTTCCACAGAACTTTTAAAGAGCTCTGTTCTGGCGGAGTGGGGATCCGATCATAACCTTGTTTTCTACTATAACCTTCAAAACATAAAACTTTGCATTTCTTTCTTTCGATCTTAAAACAAATAATTTAGTATATTAAAGGGTTGTTGTAAGTAAATAGTTCCGGAGAAAAGTTCAAGTTTGCTTGTTTAGGAATATAGTTTATACAATTTGGCAAACTTAGCCTATTTTTTTATACTATGCTATGAACATTTCACTAAACAAAACACCCTATTTACCTTCCCTGTAACAGCAAACCTAATGTTTAATCTTATGTTATTACAAAAGGGAATAATTGTAACATGTTTAAGGAAATATTTTAGTGGTAATCAGGCAATTGGAAATTCGTTTAGTATCCGTGTTTACTGCGGCGGGGGTATTTAATTCAAACTTAATTTTAACCATACACAAACGTATATCAGTAAGCTACACTTTTTTGCATTGCCTCATTAGCCTTGCGGTTGATCCTGTAGGCCCATTTATACACGTTGCCAGTGGCTGGCATTCTAGTTGAGATTTAACTGGAAGGTCACTGGCTAGGAGCACAGACAATATAATACTCTAGGAGTGACTGGATTGCCAACTTACTGGCACTTTACCGTTTACACGTTGCCAGTGGATGGCATTCTAGTTGAGATTTGACTGGAAGGTCACTGGCTAGGAGTGACTGGATTGCCAACTTACTGGCACTTTACCGTTTACACGTTGCCAGTGGATGGCATTCTAGTTGAGATTTGACTGGAAGGTCACTGGCTAGGAGTGACTGGATTGCCAACTTACTGGCACTTTACCGTTTACACGTTGCCAGTGGCTGGCATTCTAGTTGAGATTTGACTGGAAGGTCACTGGCTAGGAGTGACTGGATTGCCAACTTACTGGCACTTTACCGTTTACACGTTGCCAGTGGCTGGCATTCTAGTTGAGATTTGACTGGAAGGTCACTGGCTAGGAGTGACTGGATTGCCAACTTACTGGCACTTTACCGTTTACACGTTGCCAGTGGCTGGCATTCTAGTTAAGATTTGACTGGAAGGTCACTGATTACGAGTGACTGGAATGCCAACTTACTGGCACTTTACCGTTTACACGTCGACAGCTACTGGAATATGATAGTGGTTTTTTTTCTTTTCATTTTTTGCAGATGCTTGTGGTCGATTTGCATTAGTTAGCAAATTATGTCTGAAACGCCACAAACATTTTCATTAAAAATCAGTGTGTTCGATATCCTAAGTTTTGTGTCAAGAATTTTTGAAAATATGTAGGCCTAGTCTACCCACGATTTGACAAATATAACCATGGGTACGGATACGAGATTAGATGAATAAGAAGAATTTAGGGGCGTCGGAGACAATAATTGGAGTAGAGAGCTTCATGGTAATGATCCATAAGAATTTAATGCGGTTATTAGACTGACAACAAATCAGTTTGATAAACTTTTATGTATGATTAGCCCAATTATTACCAGCAATGACACTTTGATGCGCAAATCTCTATGTGTTAGCCAGGCTGGAAAGAGAGATACAGTAACACTAGCGCACTAGTGTATTTAGATTCAGGAACAAATTCAAGAATTCTGTTGATTATGTTCCATGTTTCGAAAACTTCTATTTCGAAAATAATGCTAGATACGTATTTAATTGCTATCTACTATGTTTTTTAGCAAATGTAAATCCTTTACAGTGAAATTTGGCATATATCCAATGCCTGTCCTATGGCTTTCACATCACGATTTCGGTAATCTTGGTTAAACATAGTCCAACGATTTTCGTGTTCACGATACAACTCAATAATTGATAGGGGGACTGGCATGCCTGTAAAATAAAAATATTTGTTCTGAGACCTAGGAGAGCAGAGCAACCTTGCCTACGGTAAGGTCTAAGCCCAGTGCAGACATGTTATAGTTCCCGCGTGTCCACCCCAGTTGGTTGCCATTCCTATATTAAAATCTGTCCCAATTTTTAAGCATGTTTAGGATGTGCTACTTATTTTACACCGTAAACTTCCTTTATAGAACAATTGTAAAATGGAATTATCGTACCAAAGACGTAATAAACGTACACCCATGTACGAGCATAAAAGATGTATAATGTATTTGTAAATCCTGGCGTAACTGAAAAAGGACTAAGGTCAACCTTTTTGATTCAAAGCTCAAATTTTACCTTGGAATCACATCGTTTTTGTAATCAAACGTAAAAGTTTCCTTTACATAAAAAAAATAAATCACAATGCTTACACGGTGAAAGAACAATCATGAATACTCATTATACGGTCACACATTTTACAATTGTAAATGAGCGTGATGGAGATTTTCTTACTCGAGAATAAAACAGAATTTATTTATGTGTCTTGTGCAACGTTCGTCAAGGAGATGTGAGATAGGCGGTGGGCATTTGTATGCAGCAGAAACATACTGGGAAGAAGGCTACCACTTGTAAACTCCCAATCAAACTACTGAGGTAAAACAATACAAATATAAAATATATTTTGATGTAATAAAATAAAGATCAATAGGATAATTATGTAGTGCAAGTGAATCTAGTATAGATCCTTGTACGACGCCCAAACAATAAACAATCAAAATAAAAATAGGTTCGTAATATATTGAAATTGGGCTAAAATTAATAATTAATTATTGGTAAAATAAATTGGGAAATTTTTAGTTCAGACACCAATTTATAGATAAAAAATTATCGTGTTATAAATTTGTATGGCAACCCCTTGGGAATAGTCTTAAAACGGAAACTACAGTTTAGTATTATAAAATTATGAATGCTCTTAATTGAACACGCAATGGGTAATATTTTACATTCAGTTTAAGCAGTAAGCTTTACTTAACTAGATGACGAGTTGAGTGACTGGTAACCAACGAGTTTAACCGTTTTAACGAAAAAAGACAAATAATTTAAACAAGTTAGTAATAGGGTTTTTTTATTTACAAGAGAACTGTGAAATCAAATGGGGTGATAAGTTATCAATTTATTAGGTAGGCCTAATGACAATGAAAAATTTAGAAAATTCCCCTAATAAAAAAAAATTCATAATATGTTATTTTAAAATATTAATGAGGTTAGGTTATAAATTACACCGACTGAATGGATGAGTTTGATTTTGAAAACTGATCGTATAAATTTGGTTAACTATGTTGATCACAACCAAGTGTCTCCTTAACTGAATAACTATGAAGTTAATTCACATTGTTACAAGCTTCTTGCGAATGACGAAACCACCACTGGTATCCTTAAAATGTAGGATATAAAAACATACTATCTAGTGCAATTTCGCAGTCAACTTGTGCCAAGTGTAATTGATCTAAAGCCGAGACTGTGACAACAATAACACGGTCTCAAGTGGTGTACAACATCTACTTAAAATTTAATAACAGTTAACGGCAAGAAGCGGGGGCGGTGAAAAGATTTCTGCAGACAGAAAAGTGGCCGTGTCTAAAATGTAATCAGAGGAATAATTAAAGACTGCGCGAGAGGGGGGGGCAATAACCCTCCCCTTTGTTTCCGAGCCATATGCTCGCTATTGCCAACCACTAAGTGATAAGTGCCGCCCCACTTTGCAGCATTTCAAAAACCGAATAAAGATATAATCGCCGGACGCTGCTCAAAGGGGTATTTCTTCCCTTCTTATTAAAACTTTACAAACAAAAAGTCTTTGTAAGAAAGTAGATCGTTAATGCGCACTTTCTTCCTTTTTTCATTTAAACACGGCGACGTTTAATAGCTCGAGAAAGAGGTAAACGAGTCTTTGTTTACAGTGCGATTCCGTAGTAATTGAGCCTTATCTAACCTGTTTAATTATTGCGACGATCCCTGTGAAGAAATCTCTATGGAAATTAAAAAAAAGATAATGAGTTTTTTTATGACAGAGTGTGTTGTACAATTTGTAATTCCGAGGTTAATTGTCTACAACCACGCAAAACCATACTGAGAAGGAACTGAAGACTGGAGACTTGTAAACCGTGTCGAAAAGATACGATTTCCTGTGTGAATAAATAAGTTAACCCAGTTAATAAATTTAATATAAATAAGAAATTACGATTTAGCTTTTCAACTGCATGCATTACACCAGAAGCATAAAAAATACATGTTAGAAAATAACAACGGTTATATATTAATGTCAGGATTAACCTTTTGGTTGAGATAATGAATCGCACCTGATAACACAAATTGAGATGTCATTATTGACTGTATAGAGAATTTATACAGAATAACATCTCATATATATCTGGAGTTACCACAATCACGATCCAAGTAGTGGTGGTTAAGAATATTAGTTTGATATATGAATGATTTGTTCGCAAATGAAAACTCATAATTTTACCAACCTTAACCCATATGAACATAGACCAATAGGATGGGCATTTCGATAATGCACAAATGAAAATGTAATTGAAACTGCATTTTGCGCTTTCCAATGTGGCTAACAGCGTCTTTGGTGCGATATGATGAATTAAAAAAAATTTAACACGGTCATCTAGGTAACAAAAGACCAAAAACAAGTCTGCTAGTAGGTATCCAATATATCTGAGATTGATAGCTATGTATACAAAATGTATTTTAATGTACAACACTGTCTATATTACTGTTCAATTTAAAACTGCACCCTGGCCCTCACACTGGTTTCTGAAAGTTTAAAATTTTCCAACTCGTCACGTCCTATCGTTTCCGATCGGATTTCATAGCTTGAACAGATAATTGTCCAAAGCCCGATCACTACCAACAGCTTACAATCATACCTTCCGTGGTTTGGAATATACTTTTTTTATACGTTGTTTTTTTTTTTTTTTATTAAAGGAACCCAATATAGTATTTGGGGTAAGAGTTCTATCTGGGAATTTTCACATCCACATCAGTAGTTTGCACTATTTTCAAAAACTGAGGTTAAACTATTGAATCAACAATTGTAATAGTAATAGTAAACTGAGTACCAATGACGCGGCCAAACTGGCTGTTGTAATCGCTAGCCGGAATGCAGTCACAATCGTGAGCACCGTCTGCCTCTTCTTAACCACTTGTAAAGATGTTTGGAAAATAAAAGCCTCCTAATCGTCCAGCTGTAAACCCTACTACAGGTTTTTCAAATTAAGCCATATAAAGTGGTAGAGGGGCACTGAGCGACTGTGCGACGAGGTTGTATCCAATTGAATTAGCACATCGAACTGCGGCAGCGAGAAGGTACTGCAACAACTGCAGAAGCACTGCTTGTCACCACTGCAGCAACTGCAGAAGCACTGCTTGTCACCACTGCAGCAACTGCAGAAGCACTGCTTGTCACCACTGCAGCAACTGCAACAACTGCAGAAGCACTGCTTGTCACCACTGCAGTAACTACAACAACTGCAGAAGCACTGCTTGTCGCCACTGCAGCAACTGCAGAAGCACAGCTTGTCACCACTGCAGCAACTGCAGAATCACTGCTTGTCACCACTGCAGCAACTGCAGAAGCATTGCTTGTCACCACTGCTCCACTGCAACAACTGCAGAAGCACTGCTTGTTACAGCGACCACAGTGACCACTGCAGCACCTGCAGAAGCACTGCTTGTCACCACTGCTCCACTGCAACAACTGCAGAAGCACTGCTTGTTACAGCGACCACAGTGACCACTGCAGCAACTGCAGAAGCATTGCTTGTCACCACTGCTCCACTGCAACAACTGCAGAAGCATTGCTTGTCACCACTGCTCCACTGCAACAACTGCAGAAGCACTGCTTGTTACAGCGATCACAGTGACCACTGCAGCACCTGCAGAAGCACTGCTTGTTACAGCGACCACAGTGACCACTGCAGCACCTGCAGAAGCACTGCTTGTCACCACTGCGCAGCACGCAACCAGGCACAATAGGCAATGATGTGTAATGACGAGTGCAGGTGTCTATTGAAAGCGCAGGTGATATCTTGTATTTTACTGCTTGAATTTGCAAGATATTCCTGGTATTTGCAGCTCCGACTTCAGTTAACAAGGTCTCTGTTATTTTAGTTTTACTGCAACGCAAGATAGAAATTCTTTACAACGAATAAGTGAAATAATCTTGAGAGTTTAAACACAGAGTTTTTAGGAACCTTTAATGACAAATCGTTTTTATTGGTGTAAGAAAATTCATAAAAACTTATTACGATAAACTACACTAAAATCCTACGGAAGCAGTTTTCTGCTAGTATCAGCAAACCTAGATAAACCCTAACGTAAAAACAAATGGATCAACGTGATATGAGAACTTGGGTTACCCGATGAAAATTAATGAGAGCGATTTCGTACTAATACGAATTTGTTTATTTTATAACAACGGTTCCAATGACTTGGGGTGAAAATCATTCTGTACAAGTAACACTTTAACTCAACAAAAAATCAAATCACATATGTTCAAATATGTTATCTCAATTTAGTTTTATCGCATATTTTTACATTGCAGAGTTATTATTTCAGTAATTAAATGTTTTCGGTATGCGAACAAACATTTCTAGTAAATTATAATACGAGTATGTTTTATATTGTTTTAACTACCCAATTAACCACTTCCCCCGTTACTGTATTCTAAAACAACAAAATTCAACTACTAATATCCAAGGAAGTCAGAAACCTCAAACACAGGATCGATAACCACTCGAGTGCTCATTGCACGATTTATTTCAGTTGCATTTAATTAGAGCAGTATGCAAGCCCTCTCCCCTCTACCTAATTGCTAATTCTAACTCGAGTACTCCTCTTTGCCTGCCGACACCCCGATACTCAGTGGCTTATCATTTCGAGGTTTATATTCTCGTTTGGATTTCAACACCGCTTTACAGTTCTTTATTTTTGATGTTGAGTTTTTTATTGTGTTGAAAGGATGCACAAACACAATACACTCGAATACATTGCTACAGACAAAAAAAAATTAACTAGCAAGAAAGGGGTATCCAACAATGTTTGATTGTTGATTTCAAACACTAAACACTCCATGTATAGCTTTTCTTTCCAGGTTTTGTTAATGCGTATTCAAAGTTTCACTATAATGTGGTTATGATTTTAACCAATTAAAAGTGTCTATGTTGTAATTAACTGTAAGTTTATTCAACAGGGTTTTAAAAGAAGACATTGATTATTTATCAAATTTCAAACACTATACGTGATTTAGGCTACTATGTCAATATATTAGACAAAAAATAGTACACACCTCAATAACGAAAATCACGAATGTTTATGATTCATGTACTACGTTTAAATAGCAAGTTGACGAATATATTTGTGGATTACTTAATTTCAGTTCAACATTTGATATGCATAGCATTAAAATTAAATTGTAGATTATTATTCATTAATATAATATTATATTACAATATTATTATATTATTATAATTACAATATTATAAATTATATTATACAGGGTGGTCCAAAAAAGAAATGGCACATTTTAAGATAAATTTGTATTTACAACTACATGGCAACATTTACATATGCACGGACAAATGTTACCACGTATTATAATTTTGAAAATAAAAATTTATGTTAAAATGTGTCAGTTATTTTTGGACCACCCTGTATATTATACATTATTATATTTTTATATTTATAATTATATTATATATATATTATAAATTACAATATTATAATTAAAATGGTAGATACATGTTAAATCGATGAAGTAATAAAGGATGTATTATATCTACGCAAGTACAACAATCTAAATACAAATAACGGAAATAAAAATTAGAAATAGTAAAAAAAAACACAGTATGATAAATCTTAACTGAACCACAATCTTTAACTGAAAATCCCCTAACGAGAATACGATCAATTCCACCCTTTATAAAGCTAACAAGTTTCACCTATCTATTACTGGTTATCAAAACGCATACAAAATTGAATGCAATTTAAATTTATAAGAAATCTAGGAACGAAACGGAACCAAAATTCCCGGTTACCCAACCCAAGCCAATTATTCAGGCTTAGAAAAGATAATTTTAGTGTATTTTTTTATAATTTCATGGAATGTATGGGAAAAAGTGGCACGGAAACAGTACTTAGACACTTTAACAAGAGGTGTTCTGGGGCGTAAAAACACAAGAGGTGTAAATGCTTGTAGGGTTATTGAGGGAAATGACCGACAACTGAAACCGTCTAATTGTACAAACACAATACTGTAGTCCAAGAAACTGACTGGTCTGGTCTGGTCGTGTTACGTCAGACAATTATAATTAAGTGTAAAGGCTATCGATGGGAAAAATCTTGTTAAGACTATGTTAAGGTCTTATTGTGTGGTCATTTGATCTTTTTATATAGCCTTGTTCAGGGGAATTTTTGAAGAAGGTGTCATACAAACGCTTAGGGAAAAACGTGCCAAGCCCGTCAAACCTATGTAGATATGCCGGGATTCGAACCCGTCCCTCTCGTACTGAAGTATAAGACATTAACAACAAGACTAGGAACACTTGCTAAAAAACTGGATTCTAATCAGCTGTTTAAAATTCAATAAACATATGTTGTCGATGATAATATAATAAAAGCGCGTGACAAATGAATGAATGAATCCTTTATTATTTCATTACTGTACATCAGTTACAATGGTACAAACAACGATTTTTGAAATGTAATCCCCAAATGGGCTAATGCCTGTGGTTGGGGATTGAGTCCATCATCCGCACAATAAGACAATAAACTAAGGCTACTTTTAAAAAGGGAAAATAATATATATTCTACACAGAATTTTGTTTACAAGAAAAGATAAATAAAAAAAAACTAGTTTACGAGATAAATATATACAAAACGATACAGTGTATGAAAAATGAATGCACGCATATATCACGCGTTCAGTTTGCACGTTAAAAATGTAGGAAATTATCCCATTAGAAATGACACATGATTAAGATTATTAACTACGATCATTTTAAAGCCCGGACCTCTCTAGGGACAACCATGAGTTTTATCACAGAGGAATGAATCTATGTGTACTTTTTTATTTTACCAAACTAGTGAAGAATATTGAATTCGATTACCAAAGTGTTTGAGATGTGAATAGAAAAACTAGACAAGAATACAGCATTATACTATAAAGTTAATAATACCCCCGCCACAGCAAACCTGCTGATTAAGGAAATTTCCAGTTACTTGATTTGATTTTCACTATAATGAAGTTGCCTGAAAGTTTTAAGTCATTTCCTACTTAGGGAAGGTTGCTTTAGGGAAGGCAAATGTGTATCACAAATTAACAAGTAAAAGTAGAATTTTATATTTTACGCTTTGCACTCTTAATCTCTCGTCTTAATCTTAAATTAAAGAGCAAACTTCCTAAGTACAATGGTTCCTGGTTCAACACCCTTTGTAACAATTAATCTGATATTTAATGGACAATATTATTATTATACAGCCAAGAACCAAGAGTTAACTCCACAGTAGAGTAGGTGACTAACATAGCAGTGCAAGTCAGGGTAGTCATCACGTGTTGCCACTATACAACCCCTAGCAGGGGCTCTCCCTTACTGGGGCGACCACATCACGACCTAATGACCGCACAGCTACATGGCAAATCAATACTTCTTGACCTTGTAACGTTTACAAAACATCAAGAGAAGTGTTTTAACATGTATTTGAAAAATAATTTGACTTTAACCACATCAAGTTATTTCTTGATTGTTTTGTGGATAATTCAATACGAGTCTTTGCTTCAAACATACCGGGGTTTTGATGTCCTATTTTCACATCCTAGGACTCTAGGTTCTGGTCGGGTCTGTTTAACACATTACTTCAGGCTAGTCTTGTTGATTGGCGGGATTTTAACCCGGGACCTCGGACTCCGAAGCACCTAGCTCTACCACTAGACCAGCTCGCTCCCGCAAACATGCAGTAAAATATATGAACCCCATACCAATAGATGTGTATAAACCTTACACAAATTGTGTTTTTTATGTCCCGTGTGTGTGATGGAGAGTTTGTGTTGCTTTCGAAATTATGGTGACTATTTTCTATCGCGATAGGCAAAAAAGGTTTTCATGACCTACAGAACCTGGGATGGCGTCTCCGTGTGAAATAGTACGAACAAAATTCCTGTTATAAGAATTCCTGTTATAGAATACTGTTTTTGAGTGGTTTTAAAAAGCTTTTCCAACTACAACTGAGTTTGTATATTAATCTGGTAATGTGGAACCATTTCCAAATCTGGATCAGAATCGGACTCAGTTCACCGAGTGGTTATAGTGTTCTCCTTCCAAACTCGATCACATGTTGGGTTCTGGACCCAGATTCTATTCCAGGTTACCAATTTATGTAACCATCTAACAAAGGTCGGTAAGACCAGGGTTTAGCGTTAATATACAAGATGAAATAAATACCTCGTATTTCAAATATTATAACAATACTAAGTTGGCCTACGGGTTTGCTAGTTCGTCCCAAATTTCTAGTTTGAAGGTTTTATAATGGCAGAACATTTTAGCATCTTAATCGAATTTATTTGTTCCGTATTTTTCCAAAACTTTGGAAAAATTGTAAAACACGAACTTTATATCCTAGTAAGATTAATGAGGCTAACAATTAGCCGAGTCGACGAGGAACACTGTTTGTCGAGGTGATAAAAGAAAATTGTAAATAGGAGGTGCGAACTCCGCCTCGCGCACATTAACATGATGAACGACGAAAAATATTTCTGGCTCAAATGGATCAGCGCCCGATGAAATATGCAAAGTCGCGTAAATACGCGGCACCTGAGCGGCGTGAGCGCCCAGCTTAGAGGAGTCGTTAATTGGGTCTCGGTGGCACGTAAATCAGACCGTTGACACCGCCTTAATCAACGCATCTCAACGGCATTATGCGATTATAGCACCATAGCACCCCGCCGCGCCCAGCCAATGTTGCACTGTTTACATGTTACCACGGTCGTCAAGTGATCATAACCATGCGAAGACCATGGGGTATTACTTATGAATAACGATCGTTTTTCGCCTTATTTATACTTTGCATAACAATACAAATAAATACATTCCTACCAAGTACAATTGTTGATCCAATTTTATAACCAGTTGGCATTGAGGTTGGAAAAAGATTAAAAAAATAGGGACTTTTACAGAAACAGTTTTAAAACACATTACTGTACCAACATGAACACAAAATAAGATTGAGTGATATTAAAACGATTTATTGATAGTTATAGTATAATTTAATATTTATAAAAATTCTTAAAGTATTATGCAAATTCCAAGCTATATTCGTTGAAATTAAACATGATTATGGATAATAAATTAACTGTTGTAGTGTTTATAGATATATTTAATCAAATTTGGCAATTAAGTTTATTTCATACTAAGCTATCAACATTTCAATAAAAAAGAAACACACACATCACCTTCCTAACTAGTATCAGCAAACTTAAGTACTCATTAAAATTAATAATATTTAAATAGGACACAAATTTGACCATTTTAATGGAATATTTTAGGAGAAATCTAGCTAGGTAAATAGAAATTCGCTTAGTCGGCAGGTTTGCAGCGGCGGGGTATTTATTTTTTTAGGAATTCTAATAGTTTGTGAATTTAACATAGCCTACGTGTAACATAACATTGTTTATGTCCAAACACTTAATGATATAATCTATAGGAAGCCTATTGGTTTGTAAACAAGGTAATTTCGTATACAGTCTTCGTCTTCGGGGTTCGACCGCGTCCTTAGGTTATGTACACTATGTACAGTTTCTGTATGTGGTACCATATTCTATACCATATTCTACCATATTCTTTGTAGTAGTTTCTGTACATAGTGAACCTAAGGACGCGGTCGAACCCCGAAGACCAAGACTGTATATATATGTGACGACCGTGGAAGCCTATCAATGAAGAAGGTACTTTGGTGTTCGGGAAGTGAATTGTGGGTTTTCATATTTTGAAGGGATATTTATAGTCAGTAGCAAAAACATTTGAAAGATACACTTGAAGTAGGCTACTGGTTTGGAAACAAAGTACTTTGGATCTCGGCGTGGGTTTTTATTCTGTCGGATGAATACTTGTAGTATGTGGAGCTATATGTCGGCACGGGCCACTAGCCCATATGCAGTATGTGGAGCTATATGTCGGCACGGGCCACTAGCTCTTTACATGGACGACTGGTGCATAATGCCTTGGCACAAACACGTAGGCCCTATATTGTATGTATCATTACCCACCACACACCACAAACATTTCCGCTAACACCCTACACCCTACATGCTTACTTGCTTCTGTTCGGTAGAATTTCAAATCTTAATTTTGCTTTCTCATACTTGAAAACAGCTTCTCAATTCTAAATTGAAGTACTTTCCCGCGAAAAAAATATAAATGGAGACATCGAGAAGAAATATGTGTACTGTTAATGTAAGTTATCACACACCATACACACTCCATTCATGCTTAAAACTCACTTCTGTTTTGTTCATTCGCAGACCTCAAACATTTTCTCAAACTTTAATCAACGTCTCAAGTGAGATAATTTTAAGTAAAACATTAAAACATTTAGAAAGAATTAAAATATATAGTAGTGCGAATCAAAAGGGTTTGATACGGGGTAGTCAATACAAGGGGTCGTTTTTGGATAGCCCAGTTTCGAACCCTTACAAACCGTTTGGTTATTCTCAGGATCGAACCTAGAATCTTTGAGTGCTGAGCGAGCACTATCCACTCAGCTACTCTATATGTATCAATGTATAATGTACATGCAGAAATATATACTGTATATCAATTAGTACATCCTCCACACATGCTTACTCAAACTGTTTTATTATATCACGGATCCTTAACCTTTTCTTTCCTTAGATATGAAATTAAATTATTGGTGTCCAATTGTGCTTCTTTGGTGTCAGTTGCATACATAATAATGTGTATTACACGTATCTGGCGACGACAAGGACATGAGGAATACGCTACTGGGGTTTTTCGGTTTACTTTCTACAACTGATAAAAGAAAGAATAAGTTAAAATAGATTACAACTGAAATAGTTATTTGTGCAACTAGTGAGAAAAGACGGCTCGTGAGTAAGGATTTCTCTCGAGTGAGTCAATTGTACTTTGAACTCGAGTTGCACATTATACTTTTCCTACAGTTACCATAAAACAAATAATTAGTGAAGAAACATAACCCATTTTTACACAGAAGTGAACTTTTAATATAACATTTAATGTGAAGTGACAAATACAACAGTACAACAGCTGACCAGCTGATTTACAGCCATTGCTGCCAACGTATTTCGCGCGCATACGACGTTGCCTGCATGTTACGCGCTCACTATTTCGTGCCTTCTCGTTGCAAATCTGGAGTGAGACAAAGTAATTAGAGTGAGACAATGTTAACATTGTCTCACTGATGAGCGAATTGGCCACTTTGCTTTCTCAAATCAGTGAGAGAACATGTACATTGTTAGGTAACTGTAGGAAAAGAGGATTTCTGGAACACTAGTTACGTTACAGATGAGAAGATAAACCAATTCATGTTCATAAATATTCAATGTGTAAATTAACGCAATACGGTCACTAATAAAACAAAATTAGGATTATGACCGATTTTCCCTGGATTATTAATGCTGTATGTCGTCGAGGATACATATTTCACTTCAAACTAACCGTCAATTTAATAAACTTTTTCGATTGTCAGTCACAAAACTTTCTTAGTCTAGATTTTTATATCAGTCTACCTATTACAAATAACCCAGAGGATCAGAATTTACTAAAGATCCATCTATAGGGTATACATAACTTTTGTTATGATCCAAGGTTGGATAGTTACAAAATTCAAATCCCAAACCGGTTATAAATATTTTCGCGATTGTGAGTCGGTACATCTTCTCGTTTCACATATCAGCACCCCTTGTTACAAACAAATACAAATAAAAAGCAAGCACAAACATTTTTTTAAAGAGTACTGTACTTAAGGTTAATGTTCCAAGTTTGGATTTGAAAATACAAAAATTAAATCCCAAACTGGGTAAGGAGAATTTAACGAGGACGTCCACAAGTGGACATGAACACGAACGGGATAATTTCTTTTTGAACTTGTATCTTTTACCAATTAACTTAGGGCGGCAAAAAACGTGTCGCAGCGCGGGCGGGCACCTGGGCGGCACATGTTTCGCTTGTCACCGGGTTTTTGCCACCCCACCCCCACCCAGTGACCGGACGGTTAATTAATTAATTATTCTAAACACATTTGCCGCTGACCAGCTGGGACATAACGACCGGCCTTTACGTCGGATTTATAATGACCCTGTGAGATTTACATAAACTAGTAAAAATGTAGCTTGACATTTTATATTTATAGTAAGTTTTGTTTGCAGTTAAACTACTTATATGATTGGATGATAAATTGTAAGGTGAAAGAGTGTTGAAAATTAAAGATTTATGATGATAAAAATAAGAGATATGTATACAGGGTGGCTTAAAAAATTGGCCTCGCCACTCCTAGAGTTAAAAATAACTTGCATCCCCCTTAAGATGTTACAAAACAATCGACATCAAAAAATAAAAATCGGACCACTAATAACAAAATATATACTAAATGTATGCATGCATAAATGTATCGTCCTAGTGATGCCAAAACAGTAACTCATTTTATATACATGAATTGCAGTGTTTTTTGCCGAAATAAAACAATTTCCAGCCGGTGTAAAGATAATCAGCAGTTGAAGCTGTAAACTTGTATCACGACACGATTGTAAGAGTAGATAGATTTCGATTGAGTCAAAAGTAGACATTGATTGTTAATATCAATCGTAGTTCATGTTTGCAGTGCTGTGGTTGTAAAAAGGGTTAAAATGAATCCATTAGATGTATCATACAATAATGAACTCATGGTTGGATTACGGTTTGGAAACACCATGAGCGTCATGGAAAATAAAATGTTACACTAATAAAAACGTGAAACTATTGGTATATATTTAGTATTAGTACATATATTAGTATAGATTGTATATTATATATTTTTTATAAAATCCGGCAAATTTGTCTATATCATACTAATCTATAGACATTTTAATAAAAAAAAAACACACATATCATTACATTCCCTGTAACAACAACCTAAGTCCTCATCAAAATGAATGTTATTTAAGCATGACAACTTAAGATGTCAAACTTTGAGGGAATATTTGAGTGAAAATAGCTAGGTAAATGGAGAATTCCTGAGTCTGCAGGTCTGCTGTGGCGGGGGTATTTATTTATGCAATTATCAGATCAAATTTCCCAAAGTTCCAGAAGGATTATTCCCACAGGCACCACGGCGGACGCTGGACGGCGATACGTCGAATCGCGGACAAAAACCTAAATGTGACAAGTGTTTGGAATTCATACTCGGGGCTTGAGAGGTGACGTTAAGCTTAAATTGGCTCATTTCGCGTCGCCTGTCACGGCTAAAAACCGCGCGGTGGGACAATGATGCGAGCGGGCGATCTGCAGCATGATAACAGGATAAATCAACATAAAGAATGTCATAATTTAGAATGATCTGGCGGACAAAAACGCGGCGGTAGCAGCCATGCGGCGGGCAAGTCTCAATCTGCGATCATACTTGGACTACGGGCGGGTTGAAAATTATAAGAGAATCAAGAATAAGATCTTTCTCGTATTCCACTAAACATGAAATAAGGCAATAAGTGACTCTCTATAAACATAAAGCTTAGACACAGTTTTTAGAGCAAAAGTAAAAACTGGAAGTTATAACTAAATATTTAAATAAGTTATGTGGCATTATATGATAGACCACATCAAAGTTAATACTTATTCGACACCATAAGCCATTGTGAGTATGTTACCAAAGCATCTATATCTATATCTAGCTAACCCTTGAACTAAACTTAAAAATTTGGAAGTACTATTTCGCTAAATTTCACAATTCAAGTAACATTTTCTAACAAATTCTCTGATCACTTTGAATATATTCCTGGTTAGTAAACAATCATTTCAGCGAACCTTTTAGAGTGGCAAGGTAAGACCTAAACCAGGGACCGATTTACTTTTTCATTTTGATGTTCCCAGAGGCCAAAAATACTATTCGTTGAGATATATATTATGTATACGTCCTTGAACACGATAACTCTAGTCATTTTCGTCCGATTTTGATGACATTTTGCATGCAAATGGAATGAGTTTGTAAATCAACAAGATAAGGTTTATGGAGTTAATTTAAGTTTATGGAGGCAAAGGAGTTTATGGAGTTTTGTACATTTTCAAAAATAGTTTTTCACTTTTTTAGGCTTGAAACAAAAAAATTACAAATTTTCATTACAACTATCGGGTAGAGTTTAAGAACAAATAATTTTGTACACTGAAGCGTTGTTGAAGGATTACAGTTTACGGAGGAAAATTTGTAAATTTAAAATTCCCATGTTATTCTTAGGGAGAAAATGTAAACTGTCGTAGTTTGCTTGTTTATGGATATATCTTGATTAAATTTGACAATTTTATTTATTTGATCCTATACTATTAATATTAATAAAAATAATAGTAAAAAACTTCCCCCCTCTCCAGTAGCAGCAAACCTAAGTACTAGTTAAATCTATTGATAATTTATCAGAGAATAAATCTGACAAGAAATTATTTGAACAACAATCCAATCAGACAAATATTCGCTTCTAATGCGGCGGGGGTATTTATATTATAAAAGAGTTTATGAACTGTGAGTATTTGTGGCCATATGAAGATGATGATTATGAAAACATAAAAGCATGAGGTTTGTGGCACTCATTGCGCGACTTGTATTTTAACCGAACGAGTATTTTATATGTTGCCTACCTAAATTGATGTAGTTAAATTACAATACATGTGTATTGCTGAAGGAATATAATTTATCTACTTTTCTAAACATGTCCAAGCCAAGTGAGCAAACACAAGATTCTAATCAACAGTCAACTGGAGGAAACGATACATTTAGTATAGTATAAACGTGTTGGTTGTACAGAAGCAGTAACAGTTGAACAAACAGAGAGAGATTTACATCGGGCCAATATGGGGCGTGTCTGGGTGTTTACGGGTGTAAACTACAGTGTAAACATGTACCCAAGTGTGGACGGGCGGGCCTCAACACCCCCCCCCCCCCTTCACACCACTCTCACACACACGGCATTTGCAACCGGCGAACTATTAGTTTTACAGCAGAATTTTATTTTAATTTCTATCTTTGTAAGTTTTAGCGAATTTCCCTATAGAAAAGTAGCTATTACCGTAGGTGGCACGGTAAGACCTAGGCCCGGGACCGATTTACTTTTTCATTTTGATGCGTGAACGCGATAGGTAACTTGAGTGATCTTTTTCCGATTTTGATGAAAGGTGTAAGGCGGGATAAACTTGAATGAGTTTGCGAACCAGCACGATCGGACCATGGGAACGGGGTTTTACGGGGGGTTTTATGGGGTAAAAATGGGTTTTCTCATTTTTGACCCTCAAAACACAAAATTTCCCATTTTATCTATCGACCTTTTTAAAGAGCTCAAAAAACAAATAATTTATATGTAAAGTATATTTCACTTTTAGTATATTAAAGTGTTTTTGTACGGTTATTGGTAACGGAGAAAATTCAAAAAATTGTAAATTTAAAATTCCCATGTTATTCTTATGGAGAATATTGTAAACTGTTGTATTTTGCTTGTTTATGGATATATATTTTGGTGTCTTATACCCACTTGGAATCGAACCGTCGACCTTCAAATTCAAAGGTGACCAGACAGATGAAAATCAAACCAAGGAACAAGCAATGTTAAATCACGAGTTTACGGAAACTCCGTATTACTGTATATATATATATATAACCGTGGGCTATGGAATACTATGGGAACTAGACATTACATTCGTGTTAAAGCTGTAGCCAGTTTTAAGAATGGACATATTTGCTTTCAACCACCTAAAAAGTGCGCTGATGTAATAGAATACACAATATTTTAAAATTAAATCAAACTGGTTGGACAACTTATTGTAAGCTATAGGATATTATATGTGAAAAACTATCAAAGAAACAAAAAATATGGGACATCAAACAGCTATTCGAGCCAGCTTTAGGTCTTCAAATACATGAAAAATGTTATATTCATAATATCTTCAGACTAAACAGATAACACATACAATATATAACATATTATTAAATCATTTATCATTTACCACTTAAAAATTATAGATTATGTTCCGACTGATTCATAGTACAAACATAGACTCTGTATATATACTCAATAACATAAAATGTACGTCATCACTTGTGTTTGTGACTTATTAGAAGATAACCGAGGTTCTAATATACATTGTGGCCTATGAGATAATTCGTTTATATTTTCCCTTTGTATGTTAGCACTTAAAATGGATTCCATCTAGTTTTGCTATTCAATATCAACAGCTGACTCAGCTATTTGGATTAATTATGGATTAGGCTTACTACACAAACAGGGCAAAAAGCTCAAATCCAGCAATACATTACATTAAATATCGATAAAGGAATTATTTTAGCCTATTTGTAGTTGTAAAATATACATTGCAATCATCAGTAAGAAACACAAAACGAATAGTATAGGCCTAGTAAATCGTTTCGTCAAGGTCAGTTCAAATTGAATGTACAACTGTTGTTTTCGACACCGGCTTATTATTTTTACTCTATGGATAGTCTATAAATAACTAAGCCGTTTTTTGTTGCATGAAGTTAAGTACAGTAATACTAAGATATATATCCTGGTGTATATTACTTGGGAGAAGAGGTTGTAAAACAAAAATACCATGTGAAGTTAACTTCCAAGTCACGACAACAGTTATTGGCAAAGTTGCGGTTAGCCCCTCAACTTGGAGGGTACTAATAGCTCTTGTATCGTCTGTTGTCGCAACCGATCGCTCCTCTAGAAGGTGTAGCTTAACTCATGAATCTTCATTTATAATACACTAGTGCGATCTACGTAACAGAACTTTTCATAAATAATAAAGAACATAAATAGAACTGGGTTAAATATCCAGATTCAAAGAATTTGAGAACTAGTTTGACTCACAAAAGGAAAATAAACTCGTTTTTAAGTGGCATTAGTGAGGTGGATTTTACCTATTTGGTATGTAGATCTATCTATGTAACTGTTTATTTTCATACGTTCCAATAAAGTATTTTATAAAATGTTTAAACAAAAACATGTATGACAGCTTGAAAATAGATCACTTATCAAATTGTAGTGTTATTTATTTAAACCTATTCAACTATAGAATATTTGTTAGGTGTCAATCCAGTGAGTGGCATTTTAGGTAAGGAATCACAAACTCTTTTAAGGGAAACAGTTCAAACCCAATTATTGTTTATGGACATCTCGGGCATTTAACCCGTCCATTTTCCAGCCCAAGACATTAAAAAAAATCCCTTAAACTATAAAAAGGGTGATTTAATAACCAACAGAAAAGTGTATGAAGTAGGCTAGCGCACGCCCAAACTGTTAAAGCAAATTTATGTTTTAATTAATAACATGAGGCAGAAAAACCAAGCGCCCAAAAATAATTGACCACATCCGATTGAAGAAGTAAAGTTGGCTGAAAAATTACCTCGAAATACAATGAAAGAAATACACCATGTATTTTTCAAATTTCCTCTCTTTGAAAATTGAATAGTTCCTTTGCTGTAATTTTGTAAACATACCCTAAGGACATCTTTTAGTTGGGTACATTTGCCCAACTTATACAATACTCCAATGTTTTTGGTTAGGTTGGTTCAAAGTCTTATTGCATGCAAATACTTAGTCGGGATATACTAATGGTTTAAATATTAAACATTATTGGTTTGTTGCCTTTAATATACAAACGATTCACCTCAATCGAAGGACTTTATGTTATCTCAAATTCCGGAATTCATCATTGGTTGCTATATCTAGAATATCTTACAGAACCGAACATGGACGGAACGCAATTATTAACTCTACCTCTTTAGTTTACACCTTAAACCTTATTTAACAATTTCAAAAAGAATATTACAATGTTGCCAGACGAGAAAATAAAAAGGCAATTAAATAGATAACTGTTTTTAAAATGTGGAAGCTACTAGTGCAAGTATAAATTCGGTGTTATTGCCGGTCGTTTAAAGCTCAATCCGGTCTCCTGTTATACTAGTAATAAAATTGGGGCAAGCCATCTGCGTTTTACAAGGGTATCTTGTTACTCGGGGATTGATTAACTACCTGTTCTACAGTGGGAGTATGCTACAGCTACAGGTTGAGGAAGAGAATGCAACGCCATGGAGGTGGTAGCTGGTAGACACAGATGTTGCTTTGTTACTACTGGTACAGATTGTAGTATATCATAGTAACTTGTACCATCACCATCTAGTTACTGAGCTATTGATTAACTACCTGTTCTACAGTGGGAGTATGCTACAGCTACAGGTTGAGGAAGAGAATGCACTACCATGGAGATGGTAGCTGGTAGACACAGATGTTGCTTTGTTACTACTGGTACAGATTGTAGTATATCATAGTAACTTGTACCATCACCATCTAGTTACTGAGCTATTGATTAACTACCTGTTCTACAGTGGGAGTATGCTACAGCTACAGGTCGAGGAAGAGAATGCAACACCATGGAGGTGGTAGCTGGTAGACCCAGATGTTGCTTTGTTGCTACTGGTACAGATTGTAGTATATCATAGTAACTTGTACCATCACCATCTAGTTACTGAACTATTGATTAACTACCTGTTCTACAGTGGGAGTATGCTACAGCTACAGGTCGAGGAAGAGAATGCAACGCCATGGAGGTGGTAGCTGGTAGACACAGATGTTGCTTTGTTACTACTGGTACAGATTGTAGTATATCATAGTAACTTGTACCATCACCATCTAGTTACTGAGGGATTGATTAACTACCTGTTCTACAGTGGGAGTATGCTACAGCTACAGGTTGAGGAAGAGAATGCAACGCCATGGAGGTGGTAGCTGGTAGACACAGATGTTGCTTTGTTGCTACTGGTACAGATTGTAGTATATCATAGTAACTTGTACCATCACCATCTAGTTACTGAACTATTGATTAACTACCTGTTCTACAGTGGGAGTATGCTACAGCTACAGGTTGAGGAAGAGAATGCACTACCATGGAGGTGGTAGCTGGTAGACACAGATGTTGCTTTGTTGCTACTGGTACAGATTGTAGTATATCATAGTAACTTGTACCATCACCATCTAGTTACTGAACTATTGATTAACTACCTGTTCTACAGTGGGAGTATGCTACAGCTACAGGTCGAGGAAGAGAATGCAACACCATGGAGGTGGTAGCTGGTAGACCCAGATGTTGCTTTGTTGCTACTGGTACAGATTGTAGTATATCATAGTAACTTGTACCATCACCATCTAGTTACTGAACTATTGATTAACTACCTGTTCTACAGTGGGAGTATGCTACAGCTACAGGTCGAGGAAGAGAATGCAACACCATGGAGGTGGTAGCTGGTAGACCCAGATGTTGCTTTGTTGCTACTGGTACAGATTGTAGTATAACATAGTAACTTGTACCATCACCATCTAGTTACTGAACTATTGATTAACTACCTGTTCTACAGTGGGAGTATGCTACAGCTACAGGTCGAGGAAGAGAATGCAACGCCATGGAGGTGGTAGCTGGTAGACACAGATGTTGCTTTGTTACTACTGGTACAGATTGTAGTATATCATAGTAACTTGTACCATCACCATCTAGTTACTGAAGGATTGATTAACTACCTGTTCTACAGTGGGAGTATGCTACAGCTACAGGTCGAGGAAGAGAATGCAACGCCATGGAGGTGGTAGCTGGTAGACACAGATGTTGCTTTGTTACTACTGGTACAGATTGTTGTATATCATAGTAACTTGTACCATCACCATCTAGTTACTGAGGGATTGATTAACTACCTGTTCTACAGTGGGAGTATGCTACAGCTACAGGTTGAGGAAGAGAATGCAACGCCATGGAGGTGGTAGCTGGTAGACACAGATGTTGCTTTGTTGCTACTGGTACAGATTGTAGTATATCATAGTAACTTGTACCATCACCATCTAGTTACTGAACTATTGATTAACTACCTGTTCTACAGTGGGAGTATGCTACAGCTACAGGTTGAGGAAGAGAATGCACTACCATGGAGGTGGTAGCTGGTAGACACAGATGTTGCTTTGTTGCTACTGGTACAGATTGTAGTATATCATAGTAACTTGTACCATCACCATCTAGTTACTGAACTATTGATTAACTACCTGTTCTACAGTGGGAGTATGCTACAGCTACAGGTCGAGGAAGAGAATGCAACACCATGGAGGTGGTAGCTGGTAGACCCAGATGTTGCTTTGTTGCTACTGGTACAGATTGTAGTATATCATAGTAACTTGTACCATCACCATCTAGTTACTGAACTATTGATTAACTACCTGTTCTACAGTGGGAGTATGCTACAGCTACAGGTCGAGGAAGAGAATGCAACACCATGGAGGTGGTAGCTGGTAGACCCAGATGTTGCTTTGTTGCTACTGGTACAGATTGTAGTATAACATAGTAACTTGTACCATCACCATCTAGTTACTGAACTATTGATTAACTACCTGTTCTACAGTGGGAGTATGCTACAGCTACAGGTCGAGGAAGAGAATGCAACGCCATGGAGGTGGTAGCTGGTAGACACAGATGTTGCTTTGTTACTACTGGTACAGATTGTAGTATATCATAGTAACTTGTACCATCACCATCTAGTTACTGAAGGATTGATTAACTACCTGTTCTACAGTGGGAGTATGCTACAGCTACAGGTCGAGGAAGAGAATGCAACGCCATGGAGGTGGTAGCTGGTAGACACAGATGTTGCTTTGTTACTACTGGTACAGATTGTTGTATATCATAGTAACTTGTACTATCACCATCTAGTTACTGAGCTATTGATTAACTACCTGTTCTACAGTGGGAGTATGCTACAGCTACAGGTCGAGGAAGAGAATGCAACGCCATGGAGGTGGTAGCTGGTAGACACAGATGTTGCTTTGTTACTACTGGTACAGATTGTTGTATATCATAGTAACTTGTACCATCACCATCTAGTTACTGAGCTATTGATTAACTACCTGTTCTACAGTGGGAGTATGCTACAGCTACAGGTCGAGGAAGAGAATGCAACGCCATGGAGGTGGTAGCTGGTAGACACAGATGTTGCTTTGTTACTACTGGTACAGATTGTTGTATATCATAGTAACTTGTACCATCACCATCTAGTTACTGAGCTATTGATTAACTACCTGTTCTACAGTGGGAGTATGCTACAGCTACAGGTCGAGGAAGAGAATGCAACGCCATGGAGGTGGTAGCTGGTAGACACAGATGTTGCTTTGTTACTACTGGTACAGATTGTAGTATATCATAGTAACTTGTACCATCACCATCTAGTTACTGAGCTATTGATTAACTACCTGTTCTACAGTGGGAGTATGCTACAGCTACAGGTCGAGGAAGAGAATGCAACGCCATGGAGGTGGTAGCTGGTAGACACAGATGTTGCTTTGTTACTACTGGTACAGATTGTTGTATATCATAGTAACTTGTACCATCACCATCTAGTTACTGAGCTATTGATTAACTACCTGTTCTACAGTGGGAGTATGCTACAGCTACAGGTCGAGGAAGAGAATGCAACGCCATGGCGGTGGTAGCTGGTAGACACAGATGTTGCTTTGTTACTACTGGTACAGATTGTAGTATATCATAGTAACTTGTATCATCACCATCTAGTTACTGAGCTATTGATTAACTACCTGTTCTACAGTGGGAGTATGCTACAGCTACAGGTCGAGGAAGAGAATGCAACGCCATGGAAGTGGTAGCTGGTAGACGCAGACGTTGCTTTGTTACTACTGGTACAGATTGTAGTATATCATAGTAACTTGTACCATCACCATCTAGTTACTGAGCTATTGATTAACTACCTGTTCTACAGTGGGAGTATGCTACAGCTACAGGTCGAGGAAGAGAATGCAACGCCATGGAAGTGGTAGCTGGTAGACGCAGACGTTGCTTTGTTACTACTGGTACAGATTGTAGTATATCATAGTAACTTGTACCATCACCATCTAGTTACTGAGCTATTGATTAACTACCTGTTCTACAGTGGGAGTATGCTACAGCTACAGGTCGAGGAAGAGAATGCAACGCCATGGAGGTGGTAGCTGGTAGACACAGATGTTGCTTTGTTACTACTGGTACAGATTGTTGTATATCATAGTAACTTGTACCATCACCATCTAGTTACTGAAGGATTGATTAACTACCTGTTCTACAGTGGGAGTATGCTACAGCTACAGGTCGAGGAAGAGAATGCAACGCCATGGAGGTGGTAGCTGGTAGACGCAGATGTTGCTTTGTTACTACTGGTACAGATTGTTGTATATCATAGTAACTTGTACCATCACCATCTAGTTACTGAGCTATTGATTAACTACCTGTTCTACAGTGGGAGTATGCTACAGCTACAGGTCGAGGAAGAGAATGCAACGCCATGGAGGTGGTAGCTGGTAGACACAGATGTTGCTTTGTTACTACTGGTACAGATTGTTGTATATCATAGTAACTTGTACCATCACCATCTAGTTACTGAAGGATTGATTAACTACCTGTTCTACAGTGGGAGTATGCTACAGCTACAGGTCGAGGAGGAGAATGCAACGCCATGGAGGTGGTAGCTGGTAGACACAGATGTTGCTTTGTTACTACTGGTACAGATTGTAGTATATCATAGTAACTTGTACCATCACCATCTAGTTACTGAAGGATTGATTAACTACCTGTTCTACAGTGGGAGTATGCTACAGCTACAGGTCGAGGAAGAGAATGCAACGCCATGGAGGTGGTAGCTGGTAGACACAGATGTTGCTTTGTTACTACTGGTACAGATTGTAGTTTATCATAGTAACTTGTACCATCACCATCTAGTTACTGAGCTATTGATTAACTACCTGTTCTACAGTGGGAGTATACTACAGCTACAGGTCGAGGAAGAGAATGCAACGCCATGGAGGTGGTAGCTGGTAGACACAGATGTTGCTTTGTTACTACTGGTACAGATTGTAGTATATCATAGTAACTTGTACCATCACCATCTAGTTACTGAGCTATTGATTAACTACCTGTTCTACAGTGGGAGTATGCTACAGCTACAGGTCGAGGAAGAGAATGCAACGCCATGGAGGTGGTAGCTGGTAGACACAGATGTTGCCTTGTTACTACTGGTACAGATTGTAGTATATCATAGTAACTTGTACCATCACCATCTAGTTACTGAACTATTGATTAACTACCTGTTCTACAGTGGGAGTATGCTACAGCTACAGGTCGAGGAAGAGAATGCAACGCCATGGAGGTGGTAGCTGGTAGACACAGATGTTGCTTTGTTACTACTGGTACAGATTGTTGTATATCATAGTAACTTGTACCATCACCATCTAGTTACTGAGCTATTGATTAACTACCTGTTCTACAGTGGGAGTATGCTACAGCTACAGGTCGAGGAAGAGAATGCAACGCCATGGAGGTGGAAGCTGGTAGACACAGATGTTGCTTTGTTACTACTGGTACAGATTGTTGTATATCATAGTAACTTGTACCATCACCATCTAGTTACTGAGCTATTGATTAACTACCTGTTCTACAGTGGGAGTATGCTACAGCTACAGGTCGAGGAAGAGAATGCAACGCCATGGAAGTGGTAGCTGGTAGACGCAGACGTTGCTTTGTTACTACTGGTACAGATTGTAGTATATCATAGTAACTTGTACCATCACCATCTAGTTACTGAGCTATTGATTAACTACCTGTTCTACAGTGGGAGTATGCTACAGCTACAGGTCGAGGAAGAGAATGCAACGCCATGGAAGTGGTAGCTGGTAGACGCAGACGTTGCTTTGTTACTACTGGTACAGATTGTAGTATATCATAGTAACTTGTACCATCACCATCTAGTTACTGAGCTATTGATTAACTACCTGTTCTACAGTGGGAGTATGCTACAGCTACAGGTCGAGGAAGAGAATGCAACGCCATGGAGGTGGTAGCTGGTAGACACAGATGTTGCTTTGTTACTACTGGTACAGATTGTTGTATATCATAGTAACTTGTACCATCACCATCTAGTTACTGAAGGATTGATTAACTACCTGTTCTACAGTGGGAGTATGCTACAGCTACAGGTCGAGGAAGAGAATGCAACGCCATGGAGGTGGTAGCTGGTAGACGCAGATGTTGCTTTGTTACTACTGGTACAGATTGTTGTATATCATAGTAACTTGTACCATCACCATCTAGTTACTGAGCTATTGATTAACTACCTGTTCTACAGTGGGAGTATGCTACAGCTACAGGTCGAGGAAGAGAATGCAACGCCATGGAGGTGGTAGCTGGTAGACACAGATGTTGCTTTGTTACTACTGGTACAGATTGTTGTATATCATAGTAACTTGTACCATCACCATCTAGTTACTGAAGGATTGATTAACTACCTGTTCTACAGTGGGAGTATGCTACAGCTACAGGTCGAGGAGGAGAATGCAACGCCATGGAGGTGGTAGCTGGTAGACACAGATGTTGCTTTGTTACTACTGGTACAGATTGTAGTATATCATAGTAACTTGTACCATCACCATCTAGTTACTGAAGGATTGATTAACTACCTGTTCTACAGTGGGAGTATGCTACAGCTACAGGTCGAGGAAGAGAATGCAACGCCATGGAGGTGGTAGCTGGTAGACACAGATGTTGCTTTGTTACTACTGGTACAGATTGTAGTTTATCATAGTAACTTGTACCATCACCATCTAGTTACTGAGCTATTGATTAACTACCTGTTCTACAGTGGGAGTATACTACAGCTACAGGTCGAGGAAGAGAATGCAACGCCATGGAGGTGGTAGCTGGTAGACACAGATGTTGCTTTGTTACTACTGGTACAGATTGTAGTATATCATAGTAACTTGTACCATCACCATCTAGTTACTGAGCTATTGATTAACTACCTGTTCTACAGTGGGAGTATGCTACAGCTACAGGTCGAGGAAGAGAATGCAACGCCATGGAGATGGTAGCTGGTAGACACAGATGTTGCTTTGTTACTACTGGTACAGATTGTAGTATATCATAGTAACTTGTACCATCACCATCTAGTTACTGAGCTATTGATTAACTACCTGTTCTACAGTGGGAGTATGCTACAGCTACAGGTCGAGGAAGAGAATGCAACGCCATGGAGGTGGTAGCTGGTAGACACAGATGTTGCCTTGTTACTACTGGTACAGATTGTAGTATATCATAGTAACTTGTACCATCACCATCTAGTTACTGAACTATTGATTAACTACCTGTTCTACAGTGGGAGTATGCTACAGCTACAGGTCGAGGAAGAGAATGCAACGCCATGGAGGTGGTAGCTGGTAGACACAGATGTTGCTTTGTTACAACTGGTACAGATTGTTGTATATCATAGTAACTTGTACCATCACCATCTAGTTACTGAGCTATTGATTAACTACCTGTTCTACAGTGGGAGTATGCTACAGCTACAGGTCGAGGAAGAGAATGCAACGCCATGGAGGTGGTAGCTGGTAGACACAGATGTTGCTTTGTTACTACTGGTACAGATTGTTGTATATCATAGTAACTTGTACCATCACCATCTAGTTACTGAGCTATTGATTAACTACCTGTTCTACAGTGGGAGTATGCTACAGCTACAGGTCGAGGAAGAGAATGCAACGCCATGGAGGTGGTAGCTGGTAGACACAGATGTTGCTTTGTTACTACTGGTACAGATTGTTGTATATCATAGTAACTTGTACCATCACCATCTAGTTACTGAGCTATTGATTAACTACCTGTTCTACAGTGGGAGTATGCTACAGCTACAGGTCGAGGAAGAGAATGCAACGCCATGGAGGTGGTAGCTGGTAGACACAGATGTTGCTTTGTTACTACTGGTACAGATTGTTGTATATCATAGTAACTTGTACCATCACCATCTAGTTACTGAGCTATTGATTAACTACCTGTTCTACAGTGGGAGTATGCTACAGCTACAGGTCGAGGAAGAGAATGCAACGCCATGGAGGTGGTAGCTGGTAGACACAGATGTTGCTTTGTTACTACTGGTACAGATTGTAGTATATCATAGTAACTTGTACCATCACCATCTAGTTACTGAAGGATTGATTAAATACCTGTTCTACAGTGGGAGTATGCTACAGCTACAGGTCGAGGAAGAGAATGCAACACCATGGAGGTGGTAGCTGGTAGACGCAGATGTTGCTTTGTTACTACTGGTACAGATTGTTGTATATCATAGTAACTTGTACCATCACCATCTAGTTACTGAGCTATTGATTAACTACCTGTTCTACAGTGGGAGTATGCTACAGCTACAGGTCGAGGAAGAGAATGCAACGCCATGGAGGTGGTAGCTGGTAGACACAGATGTTGCTTTGTTACTACTGGTACAGATTGTTGTATATCATAGTAACTTGTACCATCACCATCTAGTTACTGAGCTATTGATTAACTACCTGTTCTACAGTGGGAGTATGCTACAGCTACAGGTCGAGGAAGAGAATGCAACGCAATGGAGGTGGTAGCTGGTAGACACAGATGTTGCTTTGTTACTACTGGTACAGATTGTAGTATATCATAGTAACTTGTACCATCACCATCTAGTTACTGAGCTATTGATTAACTACCTGTTCTACAGTGGGAGTATGCTACAGCTACAGGTCGAGGAAGAGAATGCAACGCCATGGAGGTGGTAGCTGGTAGACACAGATGTTGCTTTGTTACTACTGGTACAGATTGTTGTATATCATAGTAACTTGTACCATCACCATCTAGTTACTGAGCTATTGATTAACTATCTGTTCTACAGTGGGAGTATGCTACAGCTACAGGTCGAGGAAGAGAATGCAACACCATGGAGGTGGTAGCTGGTAGACACAGATGTTGCTTTGTTACTACTGGTACAGATTGTAGTATATCATAGTAACTTGTACCATCACCATCTAGTTACTGAAGGATTGATTAACTACCTGTTCTACAGTGGGAGTATATTACAGCTACAGGTCGAGGAAGAGAATGCAACACCATGGAGGTGGTAGCTGGTAGATACAGATGTTGCTTTGTTACTACTGGTACAGATTGTAGTATATCATAGTAACTTGTACCATCACCATCTAGTTACTGAGCTATTGATTAACTACCTGTTCTACAGTGGGAGTATGCTACAGCTACAGGTCGAGGAAGAGAATGCAACACCATGGAGGTGGTAGCTGGTAGACACAGATGATGCTTTGTTACTACTGGTACAGATTGTAGTATATCATAGTAACTTGTACCATCACCATCTAGTTACTGAAGGATTGATTAACTACCTGTTCTACAGTGGGAGTATATTACAGCTACAGGTCGAGGAAGAGAATGCAACGCCATGGAGATGGTAGCTGGTAGACACAGATGTTGCTTTGTTACTACTGGTACAGATTGTAGTATATCATAGTAACTTGTACCATCACCATCTAGTTACTGAGCTATTGATTAACTACCTGTTCTACAGTGGGAGTATGCTACAGCTACAGGTCGAGGAAGAGAATGCAACGCCATGGAGGTGGTAGCTGGTAGACACAGATGTTGCTTTGTTACTACTGGTACAGATTGTTGTATATCATAGTAACTTGTACCATCACCATCTAGTTACTGAAGGATTGATTAACTACCTGTTCTACAGTGGGAGTATGCTACAGCTACAGGTCGAGGAAGAGAATGCAACGCCATGGAGGTGGTAGCTGGTAGACGCAGATGTTGCTTTGTTACTACTGGTACAGATTGTTGTATATCATAGTAACTTGTACCATCACCATCTAGTTACTGAGCTATTGATTAACTACCTGTTCTACAGTGGGAGTATGCTACAGCTACAGGTCGAGGAAGAGAATGCAACGCCATGGAGGTGGTAGCTGGTAGACACAGATGTTGCTTTGTTACTACTGGTACAGATTGTTGTATATCATAGTAACTTGTACCATCACCATCTAGTTACTGAAGGATTGATTAACTACCTGTTCTACAGTGGGAGTATGCTACAGCTACAGGTCGAGGAGGAGAATGCAACGCCATGGAGGTGGTAGCTGGTAGACACAGATGTTGCTTTGTTACTACTGGTACAGATTGTAGTATATCATAGTAACTTGTACCATCACCATCTAGTTACTGAAGGATTGATTAACTACCTGTTCTACAGTGGGAGTATGCTACAGCTACAGGTCGAGGAAGAGAATGCAACGCCATGGAGGTGGTAGCTGGTAGACACAGATGTTGCTTTGTTACTACTGGTACAGATTGTAGTTTATCATAGTAACTTGTACCATCACCATCTAGTTACTGAGCTATTGATTAACTACCTGTTCTACAGTGGGAGTATACTACAGCTACAGGTCGAGGAAGAGAATGCAACGCCATGGAGGTGGTAGCTGGTAGACACAGATGTTGCTTTGTTACTACTGGTACAGATTGTAGTATATCATAGTAACTTGTACCATCACCATCTAGTTACTGAGCTATTGATTAACTACCTGTTCTACAGTGGGAGTATGCTACAGCTACAGGTCGAGGAAGAGAATGCAACGCCATGGAGATGGTAGCTGGTAGACACAGATGTTGCTTTGTTACTACTGGTACAGATTGTAGTATATCATAGTAACTTGTACCATCACCATCTAGTTACTGAGCTATTGATTAACTACCTGTTCTACAGTGGGAGTATGCTACAGCTACAGGTCGAGGAAGAGAATGCAACGCCATGGAGGTGGTAGCTGGTAGACACAGATGTTGCCTTGTTACTACTGGTACAGATTGTAGTATATCATAGTAACTTGTACCATCACCATCTAGTTACTGAACTATTGATTAACTACCTGTTCTACAGTGGGAGTATGCTACAGCTACAGGTCGAGGAAGAGAATGCAACGCCATGGAGGTGGTAGCTGGTAGACACAGATGTTGCTTTGTTACAACTGGTACAGATTGTTGTATATCATAGTAACTTGTACCATCACCATCTAGTTACTGAGCTATTGATTAACTACCTGTTCTACAGTGGGAGTATGCTACAGCTACAGGTCGAGGAAGAGAATGCAACGCCATGGAGGTGGTAGCTGGTAGACACAGATGTTGCTTTGTTACTACTGGTACAGATTGTTGTATATCATAGTAACTTGTACCATCACCATCTAGTTACTGAGCTATTGATTAACTACCTGTTCTACAGTGGGAGTATGCTACAGCTACAGGTCGAGGAAGAGAATGCAACGCCATGGAGGTGGTAGCTGGTAGACACAGATGTTGCTTTGTTACTACTGGTACAGATTGTTGTATATCATAGTAACTTGTACCATCACCATCTAGTTACTGAGCTATTGATTAACTACCTGTTCTACAGTGGGAGTATGCTACAGCTACAGGTCGAGGAAGAGAATGCAACGCCATGGAGGTGGTAGCTGGTAGACACAGATGTTGCTTTGTTACTACTGGTACAGATTGTTGTATATCATAGTAACTTGTACCATCACCATCTAGTTACTGAGCTATTGATTAACTACCTGTTCTACAGTGGGAGTATGCTACAGCTACAGGTCGAGGAAGAGAATGCAACGCCATGGAGGTGGTAGCTGGTAGACACAGATGTTGCTTTGTTACTACTGGTACAGATTGTAGTATATCATAGTAACTTGTACCATCACCATCTAGTTACTGAAGGATTGATTAAATACCTGTTCTACAGTGGGAGTATGCTACAGCTACAGGTCGAGGAAGAGAATGCAACACCATGGAGGTGGTAGCTGGTAGACGCAGATGTTGCTTTGTTACTACTGGTACAGATTGTTGTATATCATAGTAACTTGTACCATCACCATCTAGTTACTGAGCTATTGATTAACTACCTGTTCTACAGTGGGAGTATGCTACAGCTACAGGTCGAGGAAGAGAATGCAACGCCATGGAGGTGGTAGCTGGTAGACACAGATGTTGCTTTGTTACTACTGGTACAGATTGTTGTATATCATAGTAACTTGTACCATCACCATCTAGTTACTGAGCTATTGATTAACTACCTGTTCTACAGTGGGAGTATGCTACAGCTACAGGTCGAGGAAGAGAATGCAACGCAATGGAGGTGGTAGCTGGTAGACACAGATGTTGCTTTGTTACTACTGGTACAGATTGTAGTATATCATAGTAACTTGTACCATCACCATCTAGTTACTGAGCTATTGATTAACTACCTGTTCTACAGTGGGAGTATGCTACAGCTACAGGTCGAGGAAGAGAATGCAACGCCATGGAGGTGGTAGCTGGTAGACACAGATGTTGCTTTGTTACTACTGGTACAGATTGTTGTATATCATAGTAACTTGTACCATCACCATCTAGTTACTGAGCTATTGATTAACTATCTGTTCTACAGTGGGAGTATGCTACAGCTACAGGTCGAGGAAGAGAATGCAACACCATGGAGGTGGTAGCTGGTAGACACAGATGTTGCTTTGTTACTACTGGTACAGATTGTAGTATATCATAGTAACTTGTACCATCACCATCTAGTTACTGAAGGATTGATTAACTACCTGTTCTACAGTGGGAGTATATTACAGCTACAGGTCGAGGAAGAGAATGCAACACCATGGAGGTGGTAGCTGGTAGATACAGATGTTGCTTTGTTACTACTGGTACAGATTGTAGTATATCATAGTAACTTGTACCATCACCATCTAGTTACTGAGCTATTGATTAACTACCTGTTCTACAGTGGGAGTATGCTACAGCTACAGGTCGAGGAAGAGAATGCAACACCATGGAGGTGGTAGCTGGTAGACACAGATGATGCTTTGTTACTACTGGTACAGATTGTAGTATATCATAGTAACTTGTACCATCACCATCTAGTTACTGAAGGATTGATTAACTACCTGTTCTACAGTGGGAGTATATTACAGCTACAGGTCGAGGAAGAGAATGCAACGCCATGGAGATGGTAGCTGGTAGACACAGATGTTGCTTTGTTACTACTGGTACAGATTGTAGTATATCATAGTAACTTGTACCATCACCATCTAGTTACTGAGCTATTGATTAACTACCTGTTCTACAGTGGGAGTATGCTACAGCTACAGGTCGAGGAAGAGAATGCAACGCCATGGAGGTGGTAGCTGGTAGACACAGATGTTGCTTTGTTACTACTGGTACAGATTGTTGTATATCATAGTAACTTGTACCATCACCATCTAGTTACTGAGCTATTGATTAACTACCTGTTCTACAGTGGGAGTATGCTACAGCTACAGGTCGAGGAAGAGAATGCAACGCCATGGAGGTGGTAGCTGGTAGACACAGATGTTGCTTTGTTACTACTGGTACAGATTGTTGTATATCATAGTAACTTGTACCATCACCATCTAGTTACTGAGCTATTGATTAACTACCTGTTCTACAGTGGGAGTATGCTACAG
>NW_026542600.1:76793103-76870710 GCF_028750875.1 Macrosteles quadrilineatus | reverse complement strand
AAAAAAATATAAAAACATTCCTACAAACGAAAAACTACAATAAAAAAAGAGTTATTCACCATAATGAAAAATGGTTTTCCAAATAGTTTTTAACCTCCTTGCACAACAAAATATCAAATGTAAAAACCATATAAAACAAATGGTCTGGAATTGTACAAGAAGTGAACAAATTACGAGCCAAGTAAAGTTTTTAGGGAAATTTGAGACTACAAAGTAATAAAACCTTTAAATCAAAAATATTTTAAAAATGTAAAATATAACGCACCTGACAGCAGACTTGGGGATGGAGCCATACAGCAGCACACTGAGTCCTCGGTATAGACCAAAGAACCCATGGCTTTGTACAGTCTTCTTGATACAGTCAACAATTCCCGAGTAACGTTTGGCACCTCCTTTCTCATCTAGCTGCAGCTGTGTTTTTACATATTCTGTAGGGAAGGTAATGCAGATTTCAATACCACCTGTAATACCCCCTGAAACAACAAATTACAATTCAAATCTAAATAGTTTAAACATGTTGACATTTAGTTCCTAATAATTACACAGACTTGCAGAAATGTAGCGTAACCACTTGTTATTTCCTCCTCCTCTGCTTGAGACCATATCATAATGGATAAGATGTGTCATAATTGGTATACGCCTATATAATCTTGTAGGGCTGTATGGCTATTTAAAATGTAGGCTATACAAACTTCCAAGACGGAAATACTACTGTCCTTTTGATTAGAAAAAAATTCTTTGATGTATTAAGAAAGTTGTAGGCCTAATGTATTCTTTTTGTAACATCTTCTATAGTGGGCCTAGCAAGCTGGTATTGTGGCCAACGACAAGACTTAAGTCCCCCGAGGTCCTGGATTCAAATCCCACCAATAACCAACAAAACGATCTTCTAAGTGATAATGTTCAACCATCTAGGCCTAGCATGAAGTAATGTGTAAATACTCCCGCCGCAGCAAACCTGCCGACTAAGCGAATTACCATTTGTCTGAATTGATTTTCATTTAAATCTAGGCCTATTTAAATAACATTAGGTTTATAACGAGAGTACCTATGGTTGCTGCAACAAGGAAACTAATAAAGTGTGTTTTTTTTTAGTAAAATATCAATAGCTTAGTACAAGATAAATAAATTTTCCAAGTTTGAACAAAATATATCCATAAACAAGCAATCTACAGTAGAATCTTGATTGACCTAAACCGGCCACGGCAAGGTCGGATAACACGGAAAATGAAAAAAACCACGTTCGTGCTGGAGTTGTTATTGCGGGATGAGTTAGCGATCACTCCGCAAACGTTGGACATGTTGAAGATGGTGCCTTGATCGCGGGAGATGTTGACGATCGCGCCGTGAGCGTTGGACATGTAGACAATGCTTCCGTATTCGCGGGAGATGTTTGCACTGGCGCTGTGACCGTGGGAAGAGTTGGCGACCGAACTGCACCTAAGGGACAGGATCCGCTTGAAGTAGGTAATTTGGTCTGGTTGGGTTGAGAGATAACTTACTGCAACTAACTTTGTAGGCTACCTACTTCATATGTTCTTTACAAAAGTAACTTACACTCTAGCTGAGCATCAGCATAATGGTTAGAAGCTTAGCCAAGACGGAACATTTGTTTTGATAATGATGTGAAGGCCATGTAGCAAAGGTCCTAACGCCATAAACTTTATTGGGGGAAAAATATGAACAAAGATCAATGGTTTGACTTATTACGAGACAAATAAGTTTATTTAGGCCTAACCCTTACCAGCGATGATTCCTTTAAATCCTGTTCCTGAGGCTGGAGCTGCAGCACCATATTCTCTCATCCATGGTCTGAGATAAGGGCCTTTGAAAGTGTTGGGATTTGACATAGTCATCTCTTAGTTAAGTACAGTAACTTATTCAGGCAATCCAATACCTTTAAAGTGTGTAATAGTCCTCAGAACTATTGAGAGTTCAAATTAATGTAGCAAAAAATACACTTTGCGTTCTAGATTGGGTTAATTTAACTTATATAGTCCATGATGAAAATAAATACAATTAAAAAATGACTACTAGAACTTAACTTTTTTGTATTCAGTATTCACCAACAGTTCCGTGATTCAAGGACTTTAAACACTGTTCACTTTCACTAAATTTATAAATAAACTAGGCCTTCACTTTAAGCTCGGTTACTTCACTTTTTAATTTTATTATTATTAAATTAATATCTGTCCACCTAACAGACAGAGAGTAAGTAGCTAACTAGTTGTTCATCAGTTGTTGTTAGGACTAGTAAATGACACAAAAATTCAGTCTTGTGAAGGCTCAAGTCTTCGGCGTCAGTGTCAGTGAAGTGTCAAAAGTCCGTCGCCTTCGTCTACAAGTCTGACTGACTTTGACATTGACAAACACCAAATGGGAAAAAGAGCAAAGCTAGTAAACTGACTAAAAATGTTAATTTCATTTTCATCCAATCATCATCTACAATATTTTGTTTTGATGTCATCGAGTTTTTCACAGAGTATAGTATATGAAAGGAGGTGGGATATAATACTATACACAATATACATGGGATTATGCATGCGCTATGATACGCAACTAATTTACGGCTAAAAAGGAAAAGAAAGGACCTGGTCCTAACATAGCCCTGACGGGGGTTCAGCTTCCTGTCAATCACGATATGATAGCTCGTTTTTCGTGTCTAGTTTATGTCCGGTGACACCGATCGCTAGTGTCCACAATATTTTGTTCCTATTATTTTGGGGTTAATTTAATGATTTGTGCTTTACTGTTTGGTTATATAACTATTAATGGAGTTATTGTTTATGATTATCGTTTTATTTTGGTCAAATAAGGTATTAAATTACTGAAATAACAATAAACAAATTGTTGGCAAAAACACGACCTCTACAGTAGGCTACACCGGACAGAATTCAAATTCAAAACTTCTTTAATTGTTTCATGTACAGCAATACAACTAACAATAAAGTTGGCTTCAGCTGTTCTATACTGATTAAAAGTCTTCTAAAAGGAGTAGGCTTAAGCCTATGTTTTATCTATTAACCATAGCATCGTGTAACCGTAGCAAGCAGACTATTTTTCTAATACTTTTCCCAATTCAAATCCTAAATTCCTAAATATTGCTAATATCCAATCCCATTCCAATTCCCATTACTATACTGTACCTCTTTTGTTTTGGACGTTTTGGTTTCAGATTCAGAACAGACGTTTTAGTTTTGGTCGGTCGAGTGTTCCACGCTTACGTTTATGTAAGCAAGCATAGCATGTCGATGTCAGTCAGTTGTTGAACGTTCTGTAGTTATATCTAATGCAATATGCATTTTCAGTGTAAACTGAACGAATTCTACCATTTTAATATCTAATTAGTAAATACACTTTTTTACAAAATATGTACGCTAAAGGAAAAACGACAACAGTACCTTCGGATGCTCAAGCTCGAGAAAAGTAAGGAAATGAATCACGTCATTCTTGTTTTGTTAAGGTTATGTTTAGTTTACTTACATGTTAATAGTCTTTTTACCAACATTTTGTCTAAACTAACTAATAAGTTAGAAGCTAGTAATATTAAATATCTGTTTACGTCTCATCTCATAATTACATTCCTTTTAAAACTGCTTAAAACAATTGTGCCCTTGCACCATAAACAAGTTTATTGAAGCCCATAACGGTGTTTTAGAATAAATGTTCTGGACTTCACGTTTTCAATTGGGAATGATGAAGTGCAGTCACTTATAATACTTGAAAATATTTATGCAAAGTTTGATAGGAAATAGCTTTCAAAGGATCCCACTGACAATATAAAAGGACCATGGCCCCTTTGTGTGCCAGGAGATTGTAAACAATTCCCTAACGTCAAAGTTTGTGAACTTAATACCAGCCTAACTTTTTATATTATTTAAAATGGTTGTTTTAGCATGACCCCAGAATTTATTTTAACTTACTTCCTCGAGTTAGCCTGATCATGTAAGTTCTTTAAATGGTAATTCTGAACATTTAACTTACTTGGTCAACCAAATTTTTTTCATATTTTACTACGGTCATCAGGATGTTCTCCGAAAGCAAGAAACATATAATTCAAGCCCTGCAAGGTTAAGTTAGGTTAGGTTTAATTAACCTAACCTAACATACGGTACTGTCACAATTGGCCTTAGAGATGTGTGAAAATAAAAAAACATAATTCTATTCCAACAGTTAAACGTGTGTTTTTCTTCATTTAACCCCATCGACCCACCACATTAAGGACACACTTTGCTACGTTGCAAAACGCTGTGTTTGTAAAGAAACGTGTTAACTTTTCCTGATCTTCACTTACAACCGTGAAACTAAGTATCGTGTTCTCACATCCGTCACATAGAAAAGGATTATCGGACGAACCACTAGCCATAGCCATAACGTGCTGTCACAACTGGCCTTCCGCACGTCTCCCGCAAGCCACTGTTATCGCTTGGACTTTGAACCTTCTTATCGCTCGGCAACCTGTACGATGGCCTTGCGGGGCTTGAATTATATGTTTCTTGCTTTCTGAGAACATCCTGATGACTGTAGTAAAATACCGTATGAAAAAAATTGGGGTTGACCAAGTAATTGCTCAGAATTGCCGTTTAAATTTAAGATTTAAGTTATTGAGCCGTTCGGTCATTGACTAAATATTGGACAAGACACTAAAACTAAGTACTGTACAAAAAAAGAAATAACCTATGCAATGCATTCCTCTTGCCTTGCAAACAAAAAGTCCAAAGAGCACACCATGCAAAAATACAATAAATGAAACTGTAGCCTATAAGTTAGCATGCAGAGGAGAAAATGTAAAATTTAACAAAACAGGAAAAACGCTTATTTGTTACCCGATGTATTTTTTCATTGTTAAGATCTTTTGAAGTACCGTAGGCCTCAATAAAATTTTACTAAAAAAACTGTATTCATGTTAACTTGCTCTTCTGTTCTTCAATTAGGGTGCAGCTACCATACTATCGATTGAAAATATCAAAGTTTAAACAATCGATACATATATTATCTAACAAAACAAAGAACACACGTCTCGTAACCGAACGTGTATTAGGCGTCCGGCTGTGACGTCACCGGGTTGTGGAGGCCTGGAACACCATTACCACATACGATGTACTGCCGTTGGTTGTTCGTAGTGTAGCGGATAGAGTACTCGGCTGATGTTCAAGAGATACTTAGATTGAATCCCATCGGTGACTGTTAGGCTGAGTCTGCGTGCAGTATGGCAATTTTCAAACTATAGAAGTGGTTAAGCTATTTTTAACTACCCCCACCACCTCAATTTGCCCACAAAACATCTGTTTACTGCTGTCAAGTGAGTCCAGTGACCACAGAATTAAATTTAAATTTTTTTTATTCTGTGGTCGCTAAATGAGTCAGTATTGAGTTTAGCTCTGACTTTATAGCAGGCCCACTCACTCGACACTCAATGGTTTAGTTGAACACAGTGTTGCCAGATTGACCGGCGTAAATTATCGTACAAGCAGTCCAAAATTATTGTATTTGGGGCAAAATGATTGAACACACAATTTTTTTGATATTATGATGTAAAACGAGCAAGTCGATGATGAAATCACCGAAATTTAACTCTATTTGTCTCTGTCACCCACCTATATATATATTACGGCCGTTTCGGCATCAAAATGCCATCCTCAGATACATACATCCACCGGATTTGGCGTCGTCAAACTTGATACACACACGTAACACGATAACAAACATTTAAAACATAAAAAACGAAAGACAGGCCTGTCGCGCACATGATGAGTACGTGTACGGAAGCTGACTGGACAACTGCTAGTTCGTTCCAGCCGTTGCGGTATTATCTCTTGGACTTTGATCCCTTGGCTTGCTTCGTTTGATGATGTTATTGAAAATAGTGTGAGATTTAAATTGTAGTTGGTAATTTAGTATGGATTCATTGTTGTATTTTATTTTATGGGCTTTATAAATCTCATATTCCTCAAGGGTGTCTAGTCTATTTCCATTCATACAGGCGTGCAGAATTTCTAAGCCATTGTCCAAATCAAGTAAGTCGTGATTATTGTCAACCAGGTGTTGTGCGAAAGTGGATTTTTGTTTGTCAGTTTTTCCGTTAGGGCGATGTTCTTTGTATCTAATGCTAAAGGAACGTCCTGTTTTTCCGATGTACGTACTCGGACAACTAGCGCATTTTATTTTATATACACCTGATTGGTCAGCTTTATTTTTATTAATCTTAGGTTTTAACTTATTTATAACTTTATTGCTGGTTCTGAAATCTAATCTGTTATCAATCTTTGCTATTGTGATGTCCAGGAAATTTATTTTACTTGATTGCTCAGTTTCCATAGTAAACTTCAAATTAGGCGCTATATTGTTGAGGAACTTGTGCAAAAGGTCGAGCTGTCTTGTGTTACCCTTGAAAATAAGAATGGTATCATCAACATAACGGTGATATTCCATTATCTTGTTTTTCTGTTTGTTTAGGTCAGAGAATATATACTTATTTTCAATATGGTTCAGATATACGTTGGCGAGTAAACTTGATAAAGGAGAGCCCATTGCTAGGCCAGTTGGTTGATTGTAATATTTATCATTGAATTTGAAATAATTTTGTCTGAGTATTTCTTTTAACAAAGTTAGTAATTCAGTAATCGCTTCAGGTAGTAAACTCGAATCTTTGTTGAGGTGGTCTTTGACTATGTCTAGAGTTTGGTCGACAGGGACATTAGTAAAGAGATTGACTATGTCGAATGAAACTAGTAAATCATGAGGGTTTACTTGTACATTTTTGGCTTTGTTGATGAAATCATAGGTGTTGATTAGGCTGTAATTATTATGTAGAACTATTTGTTTGCTTAATATATATTCAAGTTTCTGCCTAAAGAATGAGTTGAAAAAGCATGGAATTAAACTTGCTTTCAGAACCAGCAATAAAGTTATAAATAAGTTAAAACCTAAGATTAATAAAAATAAAGCTGACCAATCAGGTGTATATAAAATAAAATGCGCTAGTTTTCTGAGTACGTACATTGGAAAAACAGGACGTTCCTTTAGCATTAGATACAAAGAACATCGCCCTAACGGAAAAACTGACAAACAAAAATCCACTTTCGCACAACACCTGGTTGACAATAATCACGACTTACTTGATTTGGACAATGTCTTAGAAATTCTGCACGCCTGTATTAATGGAAATAGACTAGACACCCTTGAGGAATATGAGATTTATAAAGCCCATAAAATAAAATACAACAATGAATCCATACTAAATTACCAACTACAATTTAAATCTCACACTATTTTCAATAACATCATCAAACAAAGCAAGCCAAGGGATCAAAGTCCAAGAGATAATACCGCAACGGCTGGAACGAACTAGCAGTTGTCCAGTCAGCTTCCGTACACGTACTCATCATGTGCGCGACAGGCCTGTCTTTCGTTTTTTATGTTTTAAATGTTTGTTATCGTGTTACGTGTGTGTATCAAGTTTGACGACGCCAAATCCGGTGGATGTATGTATCTGAGGATGACATTTTGATGCCGAAACGGCCGTAATATATACGGAAACTACGGAGCTGTGACGAGGTAATTGTACAATTATATTATAGTAAAGTGATGTTACTGTTTTTCCATATATTACAATGGGAAACATTTTTTAAATGTATATTTATCAATATGAAATAGATTATTTTCTTAACACCGAAAAATAATCGTACTTTATGACAAAAAATCTTACACAACATCAAAATTATCGTACAATTTTGCAAAATTATTTTTTATGGGGAAGTAGCAAAAGTATCGTAGGCCTACAAATACGATAATTATCTCAGACCTGGCAACACTGGTTGAACAGTTGACTCTGTGTTCTTTGTTGAATTGTCTTGCTGTGCGTGAATCTACACTTATTAAAATCAGTTTTAAAAAGTTATTATTATTATTTAAAGTTTATTCTGGATATTGCTTTATATTAATTTAATTATTTTGTTACCTTACAATATCTTGTTTAGTGTTGGTAGATAACTACCTACATGTTTCGTGGCGACTGCCACATCCTCAGGTTTATCCTCTTCTCAGATTCGTCATCAATTTAAAGCATAAAACACAGAACACACGTAAAAACACGTTTATTTTGGTACCGTTGCTCAAGTCGCCGCCGGCCCGACCAAACGCGTGCACACATCGTGACGGTACCAAAATGAATGTAATGTGTTTTTTTACGTGTGTTCTGTGTTTTATGTTTTAAATTGATGACGAATCTGAGAAGAGGATAAACCTGAGGATGTGGCAGTCGCCACGAAACATGTAGTTATCTACCAACACTAAACAGGATATTGTAAGGTAACAAAATAATTTAATAGGAAATTTAAGATCTCAAATACGAAAATATGGGGTCTTAAATTTTGAAACCTAGTAGGCCTACAATATTAATATACAATACCGAACGTACTGAAAAAATTAAACCCCCTGTTATATTCAGGGGGTATTAGACCTAGGGGTTGCGGCATTATCACTTCGATAAAATCCATTGTTGACTTGGCGAGGATCGAACACGGGACCTCAGAGACTGAAGTCCCGTGCTCTAACCACTACGCAAGCTCGCTCCCCCCTACATACATATATAAGCCTATAGCAATATGAACCCCCTCCCCGTACATATGCCTATTCCTGGCTACACTACTGCATGCTATAGTAAAGAGATAAAAAAAGGCAATTGGATGTAAAAATGTGGTACACATTTAGTCTTCCTGCAAGGGCACTGTAGACAGTATATTCTAATGCCAATATACATCATATTTAAAAAAATTTAAAGATCTGTGCTAAAAGAAATGGAACTTTGAACACACTAATAGAAAGTAATGGAATTAAAAGTCTAAAAGAAAAGAAATAAAGCAGAACCTAGCAATAAGCCATCCAAGAAGATAAGGTGGACACAGTAATAGAGAACAACGATGATGATAGCATATTGGAGTAAACGAAAGTTAAATTGACGGTAACAGAAAATGTCGTACACTTACTATGGACGATTCTACTCTTCACTTTTACATGTTTTTTGTATGTTTTTACCACTTAAAAAGCCTGAGTAAAGTCTTGATAGATTTTAATTGTATGGTAACTTTATAAATAACATCAGAGATACTCAATTAAATTAATAGTCATATTGAATGAGATAAAAACTGTGTTATTAACTCAAGCTTCTACCCTTTATACCCATAGGCAGCATGGGTATAACGTAGGCCTAACTAATAGCATCTATGTAGCTAAAGGCTAGGTGTGCTTTACTTCTCAAAATCTCAAAAAAATTACCAATCGACCATAAATCTAAAAAATTACCAGATGATAAATTTGTAAAAAATTACACAGAGTTCAAAATGAGTTATAAATCTTTTCCGATTAACAAAATTTAGTGTTAATAATATTAACTTACAGGTTATTAAAAATATCTCAAAAGAAATCCTTATGTCCAGCTGCAAATAGGCTAGTAGTATAGTGTTTAAAGCCGCGTTTACACCAAAGTCTTCCACTAAGTTTTCCACTAGTTGCGGACACTTGTTACTTTTTCTACAAAATGCGATGACTTTCTGTTGTCCACTAGTGGAGGGAAAAGTTGTCCACTAAATTTTGGTTTCCCGCGGAGAGTCGGTAAAGATCAAAGAACGTTTACAACAAAAAGTGGGAGACTAGCTGCTACACGCTTTGCGCAAGCAACTTGTGGAAAACTAGTGGAGAACTATTCCCCCCCCTCCACGTACCCCGCGTGTGAGGCCTTTATGACTTTCCTGAAGTTAGTATCATTTTTCTTGACTTTATGTCCGATCATAGAAATTGAATATTCAAAATCAATACTTGTCATTCTCAGCAAGCTTTTTACGCTCCCGTTGCACCTCAGCTCACCATTCAACGGATCGACGTCATCTTCTCGGAGATCATCCAGCATGTCACTGCCATTGTACCTATCCCTAGCCATCAACAAGGTCTCACCCAATATCTTCGCAGACCTCTTGTATAGAGGCTGGCTATAATTACACAAGCAGCCGCGGCATAGATTGCGTCTTCTTCGTCCGACGATATCCTTGACACTACTGTGTATAACTGTAGTGATCATTTCGTGCCAATAATTTGGCAACAAGTTTTCCACTAGTTGCTCTAAATTAATGAGGAGCAACATTTAGTTGTAAACTTTTAGTTGTAAAGTTTTGGTTGTAAACTTTTGGTTGTCAACTTTTGGTTGTCAACTTTGGTGTAAACGCGACTAAAAAGTATAGTTTATTAATTTGCCGTGATCAATCCAACAACTTGAAATTAAACTATACTGTCCTATATGAAAGGAGTTGGCTATTCTTATTTTTAAATGTAATTTTTACTTTGTGATAAACACTAAAGTAACTTTAGAGTACAGTTTTTGAATAGTGCTTTGAATTAAGCCTCATTACCAAGATCAACTTTTAAATAGTTGTTCCTTAGAGAACTTTTTCTTTCTGGCCAATTTAGATGGTACTCTGGGAATGTTGATAATCATTGATTTTTGTTGTTGTTACAGATTGGCGCTATATGTATATGAGTATCTCTTGCACGTTGGAGCGCAAAAAGCTGCTCAAACCTTTCTATCTGAGGTAATATGCTGCATATACTAATAATGCTGGGCCTATGACTAATTTTAAGTGTGCAAGGCTTCAAAATCGTTTCATAACAAATTTAGCATTATCAGAAGGCTCTAAAATTTGAATATCAAAATGTGAATATAAATTAAACATACAATAACCAAGTTCTTGTTACAAATAACCAAATCACAAATACCCATTTGGAATGTTTGAAGCTTTGTTTGGTACTTGGTTTGCGATGGTATCTGATAAATGCTAAGGGCTCAATTTGAGGACGAACACGTTGGAACAACACTCTTGGACAACTCTTAAGGAAATGTACATTCAAATTTTAAACAATTTTAAAGGAAGACTTCTAAATAAATAATACTGCGTTTTGTTTTACAGCTGTTTGGTTGCTTTATGTTCCTACAAAGTAATGTTTTTGGAGTGACGGAACTCCTGTAAGGCTGGGGCCACACATCGTGGTTTGGTGGTGTTAGTAATCACCGCGCGATTGAACCATTTCCTTTTGGGTTTCCTACCCTACGTCTAGGTTCATTTCACTCACAGTAGTCATGGTAGCTTAACAAACTGATGTTAACTTGTGCGTTAGAAGCGTGTGGTGACGTGGAACCAAAGATTAACATAAAACACTGGGTCTTCCTTCATAACAGATAAACCATTTGTGTTTCATGCTTTTTACAAGCTCATGCAAAACCGTAGTGTGGAGTTTTCTTGGTAATTACTGTGTATGTCAATAGCTTTGATGGACGAGCTACTTGAATTTATCCGTTCTCATATAATCAGGAAAAATACAGTCATGAGATATTCAATTAGTGCCAAAGAGCATCTGGCGTGACAGGTAAGATGCTCTTTACTCTATTATAATTAATAAATCACTACAAATGGCAGAAGAAGAGCTCACCCCATGTAGTCAAACCGTGACATCTGGTGTGTCTCATAAGACTGCTTGTGTCATCCCTCCAACGCAGTTTAGTTTGATGCATTGCAACATGGCCGCCAGGCCCCTAGCTCGCATGTCATGAGTGCCCAACCATTGATTGAGTCAGTTGTTGGAACTCGCGGCTCGACCACCAAGCAAAACCTCGTTGTGTGACCCTAGCCTTATGGTTTCATTTCCAAAATCTATAATTCTACAAATTACTGAGTATGATACAATTGAGGAACTTTTAGTTGATAAGCTAATAAACTAACTGAATAAGTATCTTAAAATATTAGGTCCATATACCCAGGGCTGCTTTTAGGGTCAGTTTAAAGCCCCAAGCAAATCCAAAAGCAGTGCCCCCATTTTTTCCTAGTGCGGGCAGGCGGTGGTTGAGGGGTACCCGGTGGGCGCCCCCAAACCTTCGGCGCCCCTGTGGGCCTGCATATACCGAGATTTAGTAAACTCACATTAGAAGGTTTAAAGCCAAACTGAATATTTAACTCAATGGTTGTGATTTGTGTTTAAAAAAATTATCTTTAGCTTAGTTAGTTCAAAGTAATCAGTAAGTGCACACATTTTTGCTGATGGTATAGAAGTATTAATATGAAATATTGAGTTTTGGTTATTAATTGTTATTGGGAATTTGTTTTTTTATTGAAAGTTACAGCTACATCAAACCAAGTTAATTTCATTACCGTAAAACGGGGCTACTTTGTAAGGATTTTTTTAATTTTCTTAATAACTTTTTTATTTATGAAGATATTTTATTGGAACAAATTGTCCGTATTTGTATAGGCTATCAAACTATGTTTAGGACAAAAATTCAGTGTTCATACCTAACAAAAATAAATTTTTGAGTGTACAAAGTAGCCCCAGGGTCGGTGCTACTTTGTAACAGTTATTACATTTCCAAATAACTCCAAGATGTTAGGCTTGGGGCTGCTTTAAAACATACTTTTGATAGCTGGGGCTATGTGGGACAATTTGTCACAACTTTTATTTTTCTATCTCTATTACTTTGGGAATTGCAGCTATTTGAAAAAAAAACCTTACGTGGGGATTATGGTACATTCTAAGGGTTTTGTAATATATACATGAAGGCAACTATATAGAATTGAAATTATGCATGCAATGTGTAGGCAAAGAGTGTTAACATAACAAAATTGATAAATGGCTCGTAAGTTACATCCTGTTATTTTTTTGTACAATCCCATTTTAGCTTGTTATTGACCACAAGACCTAAAAATCTCAACTGATTCTATTTCAATACTTTTTTCATTTACTTCCAAATTTGGGTTGACTTAAGTTGTGATTGTTCAAATGCTGATCCAAACTAGCAAGTTCTTTTAGACTTCAAATTTCTATGTCTTGTGATGAGCGACCGGATATTTTCAAACTGGCATCATTGGCATAGAGACGTAATGCGGAGGATGATTCATACGATTCAGATAGCAAAGAAACAAAAGCCACCCCAGAATTGATCCATGGGGCACATCAAATTTTATCTCTCTGATATCAGAATCATATTTAATTACCCTATGCAGTTACTGTCAGTGATGTAGTTTAGCTGGACAAATTGTTTTCTATCAGTTAGGTATGATTCAAACCAACTGATTCAAACAAACAATAGCAGCTGTTATTGTTGATTTTTGTTTCTTAAAGCCATGCTGATTACTATGTAAAATTTACTAAAAATCTACTATAAACTAATTCTGTCACTTAATGACTAACAGTAAATGAAATATGAGCGTAAAACTGTGAATACACCATGAATTTCATTTTAAAGTTTGAATGGAGATCCTGGCTGGTTTAACTTACCTATCACCTCATATCCTAGATGGAATAGGTAGTTCTGTTTTTAATGTTTACTATTATTCTACTTCGTTAAATGTTTTTTAGATACGCTGGGAAAAAAATATAACTTTGGGTGAACCTCCTGGCTTTCTTCATTCATGGTGGTGGTAAGTTTATATTTATCTAAGCCTATACTGTAGATGTATCGTACGACTTTTATCCTATTTGTCATGAAACTGCAAACATAAGCTTGTTGTTTCATAAACTTAAAACAAATATTTTAACAAAAGTGTTGTAGGAAACTTACGTTTTTTATTGAACAGCTTGGTAATCCCATAGGTAAGAGACCAGGTTAGTGTTAGATCACCCAAATTAGATTATCAAGGTTGAGGGTTTTCTTAATGGATTTGATCAAGACAAATATGACTATTATTTTCTAATGCAGTATTACACATTTGGGACAGTATAAAAACTTTGTTGAAAGAGATGCATTTTAATTTGCCAATTACTATCAACTCAGTTAACAGTTTAAAACATTCTAAATATATTAAGCTACGATAGTTTTCTACGTCTAAAATCTTTTACTCAAAATGATCACGAACCCTCAATGATTGTAGAAATGTTATATGAATTGGGAATTTGGGGTGCCCAGATGACTGGACACGTCCCATATCCTTTGTCTCTCACAATTGTGGCAACTGGTAACTGTGAGCACGTCTTGCGGTCTCAGCGTTGCTACTGATCGTCTCTCAATCGCTGTTCATCTGTGATCGTCCTTTTGGTTAACCGACGTTTCGGATTACCAGGCTTTAGAAAAAGGATTTAGGTCCCTAATTAACGCTCTATTGTACTGTATTTAATTTAAACCTCCTACATTTAGATACACATTTTTAACTATATGATTTTTTACTTCCAGTGTGTTCTGGGACCTATATTGTGCTGCTCCTGAAAGAAGGGATACTTGTGAACACTCCAGCGAAGCCAAAGCCTTCTATGATCATGACTATGTAAGATGATTCTCAAAAACTGTATTCGCCTATTAACCAAACTATTGTCCTAATGATATCAACGATGGTATCCTGGATCAAGAATTATCTGATGGAAATATAGCTAAAGATGTTAGATAGTAATTTGTCTTACAGCATTGTATTAGTTTACACAAATTAAATTGCTATCAAGTTTTATTAAATTTAAACTTTAGTATTACTCAAATCAAATCAAAATTATAAGGAAATATATTTTTCCACATAGGCATAAGCTTGTATGCAGAAAAATAGATCTTAATCTGCTATAAACAATAACTGTTTTCTAATTAGCTTTATTATATGGGGATTTACCAGCGCCTCCGTAGCCGTCCGGCTAATGCTGGCAAGCCATGTACTCACCTTTTTTTCGTAAACCGGGACACTGCTCTCCTCATACTGCAGGATTTGTGGCGGAAGATTGCGATATAACATATGGGCGATAAAACATGGGTTATTTTTAGGGAGGTTATATTTAATCTAGGAAATTGGTAACCAAAGTTGATTCTATGTCTTGTAGAATAGTTATGCTGCAAATTGGTAAAATGATATTTTTGTTTGACCTAATAAAGACTAAAAAGGAAATACAAATAATTGTTGTATATCATGAACACAAAAATCTGAGTACAGATCCTCTGTTGGATATCTCGATGGTTTGCTTAGGACGGTTTTGATAAATGACCTTTGTGCAACAGCCAGAGGCTCAAGCATAGAGGCCGAGACACCGCCCCCATGCCAGTATACCATATTGAAGCAAAGACTGCACGTAGGCAAGTAAACTGTCCAACAGTAATCCGTGGTCAGCACTCCAGCAAGTTGAGAAAATGCATATATGAGCTTTCTAAGTCGTTGTTTGAGATAATGAATGTGGTGAGCCCAACTAAATTTTTGATCAATTATAATTCCTAGGTAAGTGTACTTCTCTACCCACTCTATAACGTCACAAGTACAAGCCCCTGACCGCAGGTATGAAGAAATAGTTGCCTAGGGCTAGGGTCCTTTTCACTCTTAAAAAATATAGGCTAGGTAAACTTAGGGGGGAAATTAACTTTGTCTTCAGATTTTGTTTTAAAACATCCGTGTCGTAGTTTGCGATGAAATAGCCCTGTTTAGGCAGAGGCTACTAGCAATGATCGGCAAACGCTTGCTTAAGTCTAAGTCAAGCGAAACCTGACAACCAAGATTAGGCCTAAGTGTTTGGTGATCTTAATGTATATTTGTGTGGTGATATGGCTAAGCTACTACCAGTGCAGGATCGAGCTTTATTCATCCCATCTTATCTTTCAAATCAGTGGTATACACATGGATGTTTTGCATACGAACACATTCAAAACATTCATGCGTCAGTCCGGCGAAGATCAGTCATTTTCGCATTGCACTTACTAATATTGCTCATGGAACGATAAAAGAGGAAGATTATATTCTTTTCTTTACGATTCGTATAAATACTACCACCAAAATCGTAGAAATATGCAACGCTGTTTGTATCAGGACAAGAAAAGAAGAGGCGCTTTTGTGACTGACACCTAAATGAATTGGCTAAGCTGCATAGTCCTGTAGCATTCATTCGTATCATGGACAAACCTTCAATAGCCGCAATATTGAGTTCCAATGAATGCAAATCTTTTGGAAATATCTCCATATTAGCCTAAAGATATTGAGTCATGTAACGCCACAACCTTTGGACCGATGCAGTATTAGGTGCTGTTGGCACTGTCCACAATATTTTATACAAACATGAAGACTTCTTATCACATTTGAAAATGCTTTTATATGTAATAGTTGAATTTAGTAATTATTATAGATGACCTATCTAATAATGTGTTAGCGAATGTCCCTATTTTTAACTAAATTTTAAAACGTGGCATTTAGTGTGCCGGAAAACCATTTTTATTGACACCAGCCTTTCACAAATTCCAAGGCATGACCCTGAACCAAGCAGTTGATGATATTGGACCAAGAGAATTCAGTGCTGGGTTAAGGTGTGTTGCAGATAGCCCGTCCGAACGATATATGGACTGCTTTTCGACCCAGAATTTCCAAAAGAACGTTTGAAAAAGAAACTAGTCGAAGATAAATGTTTGGTATCACTGTTATTAGTTGGAAATGTTCACATTCATTGAAATTAATTGACCAACCAATAATGGGTTTCTCTACACAGTCTTTCGACTATTTGAAACTGTAGGTAAAAACCATTTTGGAGCTTTATGGTGAGTGTCAACTTATAATTTTTTTTTATGACTCCGCTCAATTTTGTGGGCGCGTCTGCGAACACTACCTAGTTTAATTAATGCTTACTTTTTCAGGGATTTGTCAACTCAGGCTACGGCGTCAATGGCATGGGACATGTAAGTAGGCTACATATCCTGTGTTACAATTATTTTACCTAAAAATAATTTTTTTTGTTACACTTTTCAATCATATTGTTTGGAATAAATAATACTATCTTTTGTTGTATATCATGTATCCATCAAAAATTCAATATCACAATTAATTTTTGGCTAATATTTGATAATTGTGTACATGCTATACATTTTTCTTCCTAGAGAACTAACAGTGAATGCGTTGGCATTAGGTAGGTTTAGCCATAATGGTCAACCCTTCCTTAAGAATAAGTACCTATCGGTCGATACTTTCTTGTATTCATTTAATTTTATAAGTTTTTTTTTAAGTGATGTATTTTTAAATCATAAGGGGGCAGTGCAAATACTTACTAGTATGAACCACAGGCCTAATTGTGTATCAATATTTCCTCTAGGTATAGTGACTAATCTTTAAAAATCATTATTTTTATCCCATTTTATATAGCATCACTAAACTAACTAGCTACCTGAATGGTTAGACTTTTATTGGTTATAAAATAACAATAAGTCTCATCTTCAAATTTACTTGTGCAATAACCCACGATGGTTATATGAGATTAGGTTACTTTACTGATGCATAATATTTGCTGGTTGTTTCCGAATAGGTTTGCTTCTTCGTTTGACCAAAGACCACTTTTTTGTGGTTGATAACCTTACCATGCTGGATAGGATTCCTTATAGAGATCTACCATCTGAACGAAATAGACTCTGGTTTTTTTTTACGAGGTTACTCCTCCTTCCTGTCATTTGCAAGACGGGGAACCTTTAGAACATGATAGAGAGGTTCGGAAGGTTGAGGCAAGAAAATGTGGTTTTTATTTGTCTACCATTAATTGTTAACCTATAAAAAATGAACTGAACGAGTCAGTAGGATTGAAAATGTTTCATTTATACAGAATGCTGGACCATCGCCCAATCCTATGGGACAAATGCCACCAAATGATCACATGGGCCCTGGATTTTTCCCTGTAAGTAGATGTTAGTGGTATACACACTGATTATTTTTACAATATAACTTTAAGTTAAGGTTATAAGACCTAAAAGATATTTAGGTCTTTGGTTAATAATAAGTTGCTACTCACTCGCTATTTGCGTTATTCCTTTTTTTAACCCTTCATAGGTGAGACCACGGAGTTTTCCTCCAGGCACATTTATTTAATAGACGAATATATCTTATTGCTAGCCGGCAGTTTTAAAGGTAACAGTTTCTGACGTGCCTCTTTCTATGAACCGATTAAATGTTATTTTGTTCTGACCCATCCCCCGCACTAACGTTTGGTGGATTCCCATGGTTTAGTTCCGTGAGTCACATATGGTGTCGTTTTTGTTTGCTATAAATTTTTTTTTTATTTGTCTTGTAAGAGTTTTGTGTTGATTTCATGTACAGTTTTATTGATTATACTTGGTTTTAATATATGTATAAAATTACATTGTTTGTTTGTTAAGTGTTTCAGTATTGAGAAAAACATTCCTTGTGTCACTAAACGTGTTTTAAAATCAAAGACGCCCACAAAGTGTCAACAAACTTATGTTTGAATAATGTTATCCTTTTGTCTAAGTTGGGATGAAAATTAATTTGGTTGTTGTTTTTAATAACTGTACAAATGTAATAAAATAAGTAGCGTCTACACGTTTTGATTATGTACACTTATACTGCAAATATTAACAAGACATTTTTGGCCTAGAATCGTATATTTAGTTTCAAACTTTAACACCATTATTAACTTAGGTATGTAGCCTACGTATGTACCGTTGATGTCACCAACATTTTGAACCCCGGTAATTAGATATTGAGAAATTGATAAACATGTAATTCCAATGTTTAACTAAAGATATACATAAAAATATATACAATAGGCCTATAGTTATTTTATTGATTTGTAAAATCAAGAAAACATTGTTTGGCCAAATGATTGCTCTCGGGATAACCTTGTAGCCAAAAAGGTCACTCTTCAAAATTCCAGACTAATATTGCAGACCAGCAACACCAGAGAGAGCATCAATAAAACAGTTTAAGTTCCCTCAAAATGTGCAAGCAATTTAAAATTCTAAACCATAATTCCTTACATTAGATAAGGGGAGAGTTGAACCCAAGCCTTAAATTGTAAAAAAGTAAAGACAGCAAAATTAGTTTAAAAGTGATTTAAATTTAAGAAATTAATTTTAAACTTACAAATACATTTTAAATTTTAGCCTTTCATGGGACCACGCTATCCGTCAGGACCTCGCCCTGGTGTTAGGATGCCTCAAATGGGAAATGAATTCAATGGCGTAAGTATACCAAAATAAAATTCCATCTTTAGTTGACTATATCTAATATCACAACTGCACCACACATACTCATACAGTAGAACCTTGATAAGACGTGTCTCAAGTGGATTAGGAAAATAATCTTGTTACCGAGGTGCTCTTTTGTTGAGTTTCGTATCATCAAGGTCATTTCGGCTAGCAGTCGTGTCATCAAGGTTATTTAAAGCTCCGAGTATCTTTGTAATGAGTGAATTACAGAATTTAAGCGAACGCATATTTGCTTTCAAATTATAATGTACGCGCATAATGCACATACATAATCCCTTAAAATTACAAAAATACCTAACCTCAAAATTACATAATATAGTTTTGGAGTTGGCCTAGAACACTCTCTTTGATAAAAATCTGTTCTTCCAATGATAAATTTCAAAAAAATATTTATTTTACATTTTTAATAATATATTTCTGTAAACTATATAATTGAAATATAAATTAACACCATAATTATTCTAAAACATGAACACTGCTGGTTACATTTCAGCATTTCATAGCCCTAACACTTTACTTTATTGACAACAACACAAATCTACTTACGACACTGATTGAGGTTGCGTAGTGAGTGACACACAGTGAACTAGTAAAGTGAAGTGACATATAAAAAGTCACTAATGTCACCCATCCATGTGATGTGTGTGTTGTATCAACCAATGAGAGCGCTCAGAGATGCTTCTAAGGCAGCTCCCCATAAGCTTTGCAGGGATTAAAGCGACCTCCCCTGCACCGGCACCATTTGTAGGGCAAGGTAGGAGCTGCGCAGCTGGCAGCTCAGCTCCGAGTGTTTGTGCTTAATGCCGCACTCAGACTGCAGGCGCTACAGTTACGCCGATGTATCTTCTTTTAGCGTCTCATGTTAAAACTTACTAACTAATAGACCATGATATACTGAGTATAAACAGGTGTTATCATTGTTGTTTGTGCTCTATTTCATTGGGGGTTCACTTGCTCATGTGTTCCTATGGACGAGCAACCACTGCTTGTAAGCAGGTACACATTTATACATATAGTCTCTTTACGATACACAATACGACATAAACTGGAATAATCAAAATCTGTACTGTAAAAAACAACTTCCTGGTCATTATTAAGCCTAAAGACACCTCTTTTCCAACTCAAACCTTCCTTGGCACAGAATACTGCCAGTGACAGTGAACTTTTCTTCCTTTTTTCCCCTAACTTTTGTTTATAATGTAAAATTTTTTTTTGCCAGATTGGACTCTCCTATTCTTTTAAGCCTGCTGTCCTGAAGAAAATCCTTACAACTAAGCCCTTGTGCCTTATATTACATTCTTAACATGTTGTGTTACATTTGTTATGTTTAATTATGTTACATTTTAGCGAATTTCCCTATAGGGAAGTAGCTATTACCGTAGGTGGCACGGTAAGACCTAGACCCGGGACCGATTTACTTTTTCATTTTGACGATCCCAGAGGCCAAAAACACCATTCGTTCAAATTTTTATATATGTATATATATATATATAGACTTATATATATACGTCCGTGAACGCGATAACTTGAGTAATTTTTGTCCGATTTTGATGAAATTTGGTTTAAAGGTGTAAAGCGGGATAAACTTGAATGAGTTCGCGAACCAGCATGATCGGACCATGGGAACGGGGCTTTACGGGGGGTTTTATGGGGTAAAAATTGGTTTTTCTCACTTTTGACCCTCAAAACACAAAATTTCCCAATTTCTCTTTAGACCTTTTTAAAGAGCTTCAAAAAACAATTAATTTAGTATATAAAAGTATTTTTGTTCAATTATTAGTAACGGAGAAAATTAAAAAAAAATTTAAATTTAAAATTCCCATGTTATTCTTATGGAGAATATTGTCAAATGTTGTAGTTTGCTTGTTTATGGATATATTTTGTATTTTGATCAAATTTATTTATTTTGTACTAAGCTATCAATATTTTACAAAAAAACACACTTTATTAGTTTCCTTGTAGCAGCAAACCTACTGGTTAAACCTAATGTTATTAAAATATATTTAATTGAAAATCAATTAAGACAAATGGAAATTCGCTTAGTCGGCAGGTTTGCTGCGGCGGGGGTTTTTAACATGTTATTGTGTTGATTTGTTTAAAGACTTAACAACCATCTCCAGGTTATAGTGAGTTTTAATGATATACATTTTAATTTGTGGGAGTTTTAAGTGTTTTTTTTTTTTATTATTTCACAGCCTCCTGGACAACCCATGATGCCTACTGGGATGGACCCGACAAGGGCAGGTAGGTTTGACTTTTTCTTTTTCCTTTTTACATTGGAAGTTTTTTTGTTGTATTTAACTAAAATCTTGAATATATCAACACTGATTAATGCTCTGTTGAATACTGGATAACGTGAGATCAACATTTGTTACTTTTCACAGTTTTACACCCTCAATTTGAAATCAACTACAAATCCCAAGTAATATCTGTTCGGTCAATTGGGTTGTCTGTAAATTAATGTCTCCGTTAAGCTCTCGTTGCAGCTAAGCAAGATAGTCCAAATTGGAGATAAGTGTCGTATTCCTTTCTTCATCACTACTATTCTAGCTGGTTTCTCACCCTATAAAGAAGACGAGTCTAGTTTTAGTATTCAAAAACGTTGTAAAAAAATTGAAGTTTCCACCAAGTACATTCTGTTACTATTGCCAGTTAACTGATGAGAATGCAAATAAGTGTTTGGACGTAGAAAATGAACATAAATAGCTTAGAGAGTTTGCCAAAGGCCGTTCACGTTTGCACAACGCGGCTGACAATGGGTGTTCCATCATCGGTTTCTATTGATATATTGATCTTATTTAAGTAATCTTTGTTTGCTGATCGGCGTGTTTCAGAATTCTTATAGAGATGACTATTAGTTTGGCAATCCCTCTTGTGATTTGCATGTAAGATTCCCTCAAATTTGGTTTAGACAGCAGTCGGCCCACACCTTGAAAAACATAATGCAATTGTTTTAAGACCACCTTCACCTCTTGCTCACATTTTCTACGTCCAAACATTTAACTTCATTCACGTCTGACAACTGGTGATGGTCTTCAATAGTGGTTGGTGACTGAGACCACAGATATCTTATCACAGAATGTTAAGGAAATTGACATGAAAGCAGGCTTACCTTTGTTTAAATAAGTCCATAGAGACACATATAAACAACACAAAAGTAGAAATTTTTATGGTCACTGACCACTTTTTCAACCACTACTTGCTCTAGTCCTGCTTTCCTGTCAATTTCCTTAACAATTCCTGGTAAATGCCCAATCTTTATCAGATAATCAAAGAATGTGATTTTTAGTTGGTGAAAGCGTCAATTTTCTTTCACAATGTTTTCGAATACTGTGACGAGACTAATCGCCCATTAGGGCTAAGAATAGGCTGGAATAGTAGTGCTTAATGCATAGAGTAAAGAACATGATGTTGGTCTCAAAATGTAGCTCTCTTTGCTGCAACTGGAACTAGATGGAGAACTTTATTTATGGACAGCCCTCGAATAGGAATAATAATGTTGTCCAGCAATAAAACTATAATAATTGCAAATTCGCTGTAAGATTGTTTTGGTTACATATTGAGCGTAATTTGAGTGTGGACACGATTTAATTCAATTATAGTGTTTGATAGTGTTATGGTTTTGAGCAACAAACATTTTTGACTGGTCAATGTGAATGCAGCCTAACATAAAGATAGTTTGGTACTGTTTCAGATTTTCATTGCAGTGTATTTGTTTTGTATTAATCATTCCAATTCAACTGTAGGATATATTAACATTATGTATATGACACAAAAAAATGAAAAAGATGAAGATAAAGTTATTACAATATTAGACCTAGGCTTATAACATCATAAAAAGGTAATGATACATTTTCTTTTCTGTAATCTGTTACTGATTTTACATTACTCTCCATTAATCTGTACAATGCTCTAAACAGGCAATAATATTTCATGTAGTACCTACTTTCGTAGAGTTTCTACTGTAAAACTTACTTTAAAGCATATGCACACAATTTCTTAACATTTTTCATGTGCCGTTCTGTTTTTCAAACATAAGCGATACTACCATAATTGGGATGATAACAGGGTGAATTTCACATGTTTTATATCATGGGTGTTTTCTCTTCCTAGGTGAGGGTGGAGATTTTGTGGGATGGCAAGGTAGGCCTGAATACCAGTTATATCTCCATGTCTGTTGTCTCAATATTTATTTAATAGACTCACTCTAATCTTCATACATGTACATATTTTGTCAATGTTTTAGTTTGCTTTTACCTTCGGCTAGGGCCTCCTGTTTTTTCATTGGTGGCATTAGCAGTGCTAAATGGGCAAAGATGTTGTAAATGGCTTCATCACTTAAATATTATATACCTAAATTATATAAGTTTAAAATTATTTTTAAATATCCTGTAAGCCTGGCTGTAGCGTTGTCAAACTTTTTAGAAACTCAAACTATTTATTCCAACAGTCAGGAAATTTATCAAATAGTTGATCCAGAGTTTTTAACTCATTTTTTTATCATAGAGTAGACTTTTAATTTTAAGGATCACTTGTGTAGGTGTTGAAGCAATAAGAATTTTAATTCGTGCAGAACGAGTTGATCCCCCTGTATATTTAGTGTCAAAATAATGTTTCCATTTCAAACATGACTTTGTGATGTTTAGGGGATAGTGATTTATGAAAACTGAAGTTTACCAAAATTAATGCGTTTAAAAGAGGCCTTGAAATAATCGTGCAGTATTGTAATACAATATACTGCTCTACATCACTTAACTTAGACAAGGCCGCTGTCTCCCCCCCCACTTCCAGACTAGTACTAGTAGCCTACTTGCATAGCTATTCCCTGTCAACTCTTGTTTTGTATTCCTATTGTTGATCAATTGACTAGACATAGTGAACCTTATCTAAAGAGTGGTGTTGTAATTTTTTGAATTACGATAAGTCTAAGAGGCGGTTCACGAATACAGGGTTTCGTGCCCCGCGGTTATCGTTGATCTCAACCAATACTAACCGACGGCCAAAAAATGAGTTCATGACAGAGCGTTAGCCGAGATCAAGCTTAGCCGAGACCAACGCTAGCCGTCGCTCAACAGTAGGGATTTTACGGGGAACTTTCGTTATTAGGTTGGCAAAAGCCACATGGGCTACCTGCTGGGCCGCTGCTCGCGGTCGACGAGTCCCAAAACAATAGGATGACGTGATAAATGTATAATTATACAGGGTCTTAACTGATATTGTATAAAAGGTTGTGAACTTGCACTTAAATTCATTTTATACTAAAGTTTAAAGTTAATGGATTAATCATTGAATTATGAAATGAATAATACACTTTTACTGACATGTCATTGAATCGGGAAAATACAATTATGTTTTTAATAATTTTTTTAAAGAAATCCTCGTAATATTTAAATGTTTGCAAACTAAATTTTTATCACCAATTATGTTAAAATATAAGACATACTTATCACGTTTGCAGTTTTATCCAAACATTCAAAATATTTATTAAAATGACTGTTCTTTTCAAAGATTTATGATTATCTTTTTTGGATCAGTCATTTGTTTAAAAAAATAAATTTGGAGGATAACTCGCTATAATAGGAGTCGGGATGACCTCATATGTAAAAAAAAAATAATATAAAACGTAAATGTTTTTGTTTGAAAGTGATTGTAATATAGGTGACGTAGATATTTTTTTTATTGAAAAACAAATAAATATTGAACATTAGTAATAGGATAATTGATATTAGAATATTTCATTACTGATTGTTGCCTTGTGGTCCAAAGTATTGTCCTATACGAATCCGACGATGGCGCTCGTGCCGAAATGTACATAATCCACTAGGACAATACTTGGGACCACAAGGCTACAATCAGGTATTTTAACCTTTTATTTATTTGGCAATCAGTTGGTCCGGAATCGCCACAACAAAATATGAAATGTAGCTGATTTTGATTAGTCGGTATCGACTTACGGTATATCTGGAAAAAGTATAATATCAGTCTGGAAAACCTGGAAAAGTCAGGAAATTTTATTTTCCAAATTTAGTACTAATCCTGAATTTGTTTTTTTGTTATTTAATTTTAGGTTAAGTGATTCACTCCATGAAATATGGGAAATGTGTAAAATCTAAAACAAAACATGGGATGTAGTTGGTTTTTCATTCCTAGGTATGCAATATTTTACACATGTCACTATTTACCTAAAATTGTTGGAAGTATGAATAAAGGGTTAAGTTAGTTACTCGAGCACAATACACAGCTAATAATGAATGTGTAGGTGGACCGGGTATGAACCCACGAATGAACCCACCCAGAGGACCCGGAATGGTGCCCGGTTCATATGGCCCAGGACAGGGCATGCGAGGACCTCCACCTAACTCAGCAATGGGGCCCGGACCCGGGGGACCACCTATGGGCATGGGACCTGGGGGAAGGCCACAATGGCAACCCAACACATCTACTGTAAGTGTGATATTCTTATTAGAAATGCTAAATAATGCTACTTTATCATTAGAGTTAGGACCGTTCCTTATCTTTTTGGCAATAATAGGTGAATTAATATTATAATTTTGTCCCCTAATTAATTCAATTTATTTATTGCATTATTCTCCAGTACATTTTATTATTTCACTCGCTCGTTCTATCTGTTCACACTGAAATATAATATTGTTTTCACAGTAATCTATTATTTAAGTACAATATTATTTTGTGATGCTCGCTAGATAGGAAGACACTAAACAGGATAGTTATGTCACTCGCTTATTCTATCATTACTATTACCAGATCCTTGATTGTAGCCCATCTCTGTATAATCGCGTCAATTACATTTTCACATACATATATTTACACTATTTACATTGAGGTTAATTTATCAAATTAAAGACTTTCTGTTGCCAAAGCCGCAAGGAGCTCTCATAAGTCGGTGAAGGATTTTTTTAAATATTCTTCAACAGAGTAAAGGCTATTTATCTTTAGCCAATTCCCGACTCTTGTTTTAAAGTTCCCAATTGGGAGGATCATGACTGGTTGAGACAGAGAGAGCTTTAACACGTTAGCTGCCACGTCACCCCGATCGGGGTGCCACCAGTTGGCTCGTATGTGAGCACTGTCACCCCGATCGGGGCGACAGTTGTAATTTGTAAGGGTTTTTTTCTTTGCCGCTATTTGACAGTCTTTGATGTTCAATGGCAGTCAAACATTGTGGCTTATAAATACATACTCCAAGCTAACTAGATATCAATGTTATATTGCATTCTGATGTTTATAACATGCCCAAACTTACGTCACAAAGTACTGAAATGTTGTCACCCCGATCGGGGTGACGCTATTTTTTTTCAACAGTTTTATCTACTCTTTATTGAAATATGTACCATAAAATGACGTAACGTTTATCTTATTCAGTTGGTGTTAATATTTTATACGGGGTTTTTGTATCTTATGACTGAAATTATGTCCTTAACCAAAACATAAAAGTAAGTATTTGGGTTATACTGATGAAAAACAGATAAGAAAGAAAACAAACATATTTTTTAAATCTTTTATGTCAAACTGTAAACAATATTACATTGCTAAAAAAAACTAAATATATGTATAATAATGAATAATAACATGACCATTGTTGCTGTGCTCGCTCTCTGACATTGACAGGAGGGTAGGTTGAAAGTCAGGGTCGATGTCCATTTCGTCGTCCCTGTCTGACTCATCACTGTCTTTAGCACTACCGCCCAAAAAACCATCACTTAGATCTCCAAAATCTAGTTCACTTGACATTGGTAAACCCAAAAAACGTTTGATATCTTCATCACCAAGATTGTCACTCATATTGGACAAAAGCCACAACACACTATGAAAACCAACACGAAAACTAGGCTATAAATAGCTAAAAAGTACAACACAAGAAGAAGTAAACATAACACAGTCGAGTAATAAGCAGGTGTTGTTGTCTTCACACGCCAAAATGCCGCTACTGCCAACCGAACAAAATGAAATACATCCCAAATGGTCGAATTTCAGTGTCACCCCGATCGGGGTGACAGTGATTTTTTCCAGCAAAGTTTGACTGAAAACAATCACTGTCACCCCGATCGGGGTGACACTTTTTCCGCCATTTTCTTTTAGGTATTTGGACAGATAACATTATAACTAACCTAGATAAGTATAAATAACATCATATAACTAAAATACTACGTGAGCATATAGTTGGCAATGCAACAATCCCCTTCAAAAATAGCCCTGGCAGCTAATGTGTTAAACATCTTAGGGCAAGCACTGAGTAGCTATCTTTTGACAAACTTAGGCGACATTAAGGAATATGAATATTGGCTCTGTCATGAGTGTAGTACCGGTAGACCTGGTCTCTTGTTTTATAGTTTCCTTGATTCTCTTTGACCAGCAGCAGGGAATTTAAAACAAACTGACCGTGAACGGTAAATATGCCAAGTTCAGCAAACAGAAGTCGACAGTGCTCTGGAGTCACTGGATGTTTAAGTTCTTACGGCAATCTTCTGTTCCAAAGTACAATACCATATGTAAGATGACTATGGAATAGAGAGTAGTATACGATAAGCAGGTACGATGGTGTTACCAAATTTTTAAGTCTCCGAAGGATATAGTTTACTTTAGATAACTTCTTGCACACTACATCCACATGGGTAGGCCAAGATAATTTACTGTCTATATTTAGGCCTGAAATTGACTTCTATATTTAGGAATGAAAAGGGTTTAAAAACGCGATTGTTTGTGAATTATGTACAAAGGAATTTCCGTGTTTAAACTTAGGATTGCAAATCATTAAAAATGAAACACTGAATAATACTACAATAAATGGATTTGTAGAAAACTGATAATTCAGATTGTTCTGCTGTTTGCCTTTTAAACTTCAGACTTTGTTGTTTATTATTTATTAGTACTATATTGTTTTAACATTTCAATTATTGATTGAACCATTGATTTAAGGGTGATAAAAGTATTGATTGAAATACCTAAATTTGCATAACCTTAGTGCAAGTAACGTTGTTAGACAGGAAAAATTCAATACTAATACAAACACTAACCACAAGAGCAACATTTTAAATGACATTTTCGTTCATTTTATTGACTCAACCTCAAGACTTTTCTCAAAATAAACAACATTTTTATTTCAGGCTATGAGCTACTCCTCTTCATCACCCGGAAAATATGGGGTGAGTAAAGTATTGTATTAAAATGAATAATTATCAAAATTAATATTGGTAGTTATATTTTCTTAACAAATCATTATTTACTTGAACTGAGCTGTACTTCCAAAGGACATAGGATGGATATGGCTTGTTAATTGGTTATTTAGCGAATTTCCCTATAGGGAAGTAGCTATTACCGTAGGTGGCACGGTAAGACCTAGGCCCGGGACCGATTTACTTTTCCATTTTGATGTCCCCAGAGACCAAAAACACCATTAAAATTTTTATTCATGTATACAGGGTGTTCAAAAAAGGTAGGGACATATTTTACCTCGTGATTCCTTGGGTCAAAATAAAGAGAAAATCAGGAATAACATTCTTTCAAAAATCGCTTCGTTAACCAGAAATCCGCCATTTTGTTTTTTTTACATAACAATTTTTTCTCTTAATATTTTCAACCGATCTTTATGAAACTTGGTTAGGTATAAGAGACTCGTGTTAGAAAAAAAGTTCATCTCGATTCAACCTAAAATTTCAAAATGGCGGCCATTTAAAATTTTCAAACTTAAATTACTAGAAAATTGCTGGTTTTATGAAAAAATGTTAAGGACACTTTTAATTAGCATTTTTATTCATCTATCAAACGATACAAAGTTCAGAAAGATCGAATATGAAATAGCTGAAATATTAAGACTTTTAGTTGTAAAATGGGGTAGAATAAGGCAGATGCTAGTCAGGTTTGCCACATTTTACAACTTAAAATATTACAGAGAATATTGTAAAATGTTGTAGTTTGCTTGTTTATAGATATATTTTGATAAACTTGGAAAAATTTATTTATTTTATACTAAGCTATTTATATTTTACTAAAAAAACACACTTTATTAGTTTCCTTGTACAGTAGAGTCCCGCAAACTCGGCGTAATGTGGACTGGAAGGGTGCCGAGTTTGTGAAATACCGGGTTATCAGGAACTAGGGTTAAAAACAAGAACAATACAATTTTTAATCTTATTAACTACTTCTTTAATTTATATTTATATTACAAGTTAGTATTAAGTCATCAGATATAGTAAAACAAATCATTTATACGAGCTGAGAATGATTTGACTTGAGCTGGCTTGAGTCCATGTTTAACTCGGACTCAAAAAATCACTAATTTTCTGAGCCAGGTGATGGCCGAGTTATCCAGACTGCCGGGTTATCGAGTGCCGAGTTTGCGGGACTCTACTGTAGTAGCAAACCTAGGTACTCGTTAAACCTAATGTTATTTAAATAGATTTAATTGAAAATCGATTTAGACGTCATGGAAATTCGCTTAGTCGGCAGGTTTGCTGCGGCTGGTGTGTATTTTTTTCCTCTTGGATCATTCTTATGTAATATTTAAGAATGGAGATGGAATCCTAACCCTGGATCTAGCCAAAGAGACAAGATGTCTACCTCACTAACAACACTTATCAACCAATAGTAATTCTAAACTTAACCCCGAGGTTTCAGCAGCAGCACACTTGCATAGATAGTTGTAAGAGGAAGTTAATATATTTTATACATATCCGACTGAGCTTAAAAGGTTTAACTTTGGGGTCGGATCCATTTTTAAATTAATAACTACTACATATTGTTGTTTTGTTATATGGATTCTTTGTAATGGATTTGTAGTCTTAATAGAAAGTTAAAATTATCCCTTTGACGTATTTCTAGGGTCCTCCAGGAGGTTCTGCTCCACCAGGCCCCGGGACTCCCATATTGCCAAGCCCTCAAGGTATGTTTGAGAAACAGTTATCGAGTTATGCTAAATTTCATTACTGGGATCTAGACATTTCAATTGTGCCGTACCCGTCACCGTTTCATATAAAGTGCGCATATACCCAGCGCGCAAGCAAAAAGTACTGGTCAAAATCCCTTTCAGTCTGGCTACAACCAATGTCAGACTGAATAGCGCTCCAGAAGTTAATAGGACTAAAGCATAAAGGGTGTACAGACTTAAGAGGTAACAACTTAAGAGTCTTAAGACTTTAAGACTTAGAGGTTTAAGAGGTAACAGACTTTTTACCTCTCTCGGCCTCTCCCCACTCCAGCGTCGGCGGCCCTCTAGGACATCTTAGAACTATTCTCGATTAGTATTTAAATAAAACGTGTTAAATTATTGGGTTTGGACCAAATCGTAATTATGGTATAGTTTAACCTTAGTTAGGGATTGGTGGGGAGAAAGCCAGGGGCTTTAGGATGTAGTTTTGGATTTTAAGACGTCGGTTTTGCCTAAAGGGAAACCAAAACAAAATCACATGGCACTAAATTGTTCAGTTGTTCTCAGCTGTCAATCCGAGTAGTTTATTCCTTCATAACATAACCTCAGTCAGTACATAGCTCAGTCAGTAGTATGACAGACTGTTAAACCACGGTAGCAAGGTCTTGGGTTCGTGTCTCTATACCCGTACTTAAAATTTTCAAGTACAGTTCATTCTTGTTCGCCCCAGCTCATTACTTGCTTTGCTTGATACGTTCCACTCACAGACTTTTGAAGCCCATGTGGACAGGCAAATGCTAGGATAAAACAGGCAGCCAAATTCTTATAAAAGAAAAGAAAAAAGATTTAATTGTTAGTATTCATTGTGGTATAGTTGGTTTGCTACACCTGATATCTGAAAAAAGTTATAAATGCTCCTCAAATCTTCATTAAGCAAGTATAGTTTCCCAAAGTTTCACAGTGGTTGGATGGACAGTTTGATAATACCAAAGGACATTTAATTGAAGATTTTGTGTATAAATAATACACATTTTACTTAAACACTTTTGTGAATATCTACAGGATTTTCTGTTCATCTTGTCTCAACAAAATGTTTATCCTTAGGTTCAGTCGGTCCATACTCCCCTGCTAGTCATCGAATGCCCACCCCCAGTCCAGTAAATCGTCAAGGTATGTATTCACCATTATGTTCATATGGTGTTGTGTCATATGGGTATTGTTAAAAGTTGAGTGTTCAACATTATGTTTCAACTTCAGACATTATTTAAATTAGTTTCATTAAATACAGGGTGTCCCGGAACTCTCTACCAATATTTTAGGGCATTGTTCCTGGGTAGTTAACATACCTAAATATCATATTCAAATTTTCCAGAAGTCCTTAGTTACTCACACAGCCGCCATTTTGTTTTTTTAAGTTATTAATTTTTTCTAAGGAATGGTTAAACATACGAAATTGAAACTTTGCACAAACATTTATGACAACTAGACAAAGCTACCAAAAAATTATGAAAATTTTTAATATTCATAAAACAAAATGGCGGCCATTTTAGATTTTGTTTCTTAAATAACTTGAAAACCGTTGATTTTACAAAAAGTTTACAAGGATAACTTTTTTAAGGAAATTTTATTACAAATCGATTGACACCTTAATTTTGAAGATCGGACAAGTATTAACGGAGATATGGTAGTTTTAGTGATACGTGACCGCTTTCAGCATGCGCCGCAACTAACCTCCAGCGGTTACGTATCACTAAAACTACCATATCTCCGTTAATACTTGTCCTATCTTCAAAATTAAGGTGTCAATCGATTTGTAATAAAATTGCCTTAAAAAAGTTATCCTTGTAAACTTTTTGTAAAATCAACGGTTTTCAAGTTATTTAAGAAACAAAATCTAAAATGGCCGCCATTTTGTTTTATGAATATTAAAAATTTTCATAATTTTTTGGTAGCTTTGTCTAGTTGTCATAAATGTTTGTGCAAAGTTTCAATTTCATATGTTTAACCATTCCTTAGAAAAAATTAATAACTTAAAAAACAAAATGGCGGCTGTGTGAGTAACTAAGGACTTCTGGAAAATTTGAATATGATATTTAGGTATGTTAACTACCCAGGAACAATGCCCTAAAATATTGGTAGAGAGTTCCGGGACACCCTGTATATCTTTGTTTACGTATCCATTTCCACTCTCACATTACAGTTATTTAAAAAAAATTTACATCCACTTCAGACATTCTTAAATCTATAACAACTAAAAGACACTTTACTAACTTATAATATCTATCATATTTTAAAGTTACCTTTTAACCCATCTCAGTAAAAAACACTACGTCAACTAAACATAGAGAGTAAAGCATATGCACTCAACTTTTTGTATTAAAAGTGCCTGAAAACGAAAATGATGACATTTAGAAATGTAGTTTATATGCTGTATTGTACTACAGCTTATTGTTTATTGAATTCTCTTAATTGAGTGTATAGTTAGACTTGTCCATTTAGTTTCATCAGTAAACGAGTTAATTTACACCAGCCAATTTTGAGTGGTTTCGCAATAGTTATTACTGTTATTTTTCTTATGTTACATATGTATTACTAATATACCTCTTAGGCTTTTACGGACCATTTCTTAATTAATTCATGGATGTGAATTGCCTTATAGACTCCACAATTCATGGATTTATTTTTTTTATTTGTTATGTGACTTAACATTTAGGGATAGATAATCATGTTTAACTATCAGTTCATTTATTTTCATTGGTTGAATTTGTGTACAGTCATTGAAGTCATAGCCTCCACTAACACAAGCCCGCAGCGAACAATGTGGCAATGTTGCACTCACTTGCCTACTGCCACGGTAGCATTGCACATCCGCTCCATATGAATTAGTGGTACAGCTGTTTGGGTAGACTGGGACTGCGGCGTGCCACTTGTGTTTTGCCGTGGCCTTGTAGAGGAGGCTCCAGTAAAGTAAAACCTAAACAGCTAAGAAATGTATGTGAACCTGTGTACTTCGTTAATGAGTGAATATCAGTTAAGAAATTGATTTTTTTAGGATGATGTTGATTTTTTATCACGATTCTAGATACCACCGATACATTGGCATTGGTGTTAAGAATCAATTCCGATACCGATACCCGAAACGTCTGCAAAGATTGCGCGATCGAAAAATTACTGCGGTTTTGGTGGACAATGATATTACCATGACCGAGGGAGACGATGATTATGTCTACATGGCCATGGGAGATGATCATGGTTTTGCCACGACTGCGCAAAACGATGATGTTGTTGTAGCCGCTGGAGACGATGATGATGTCTGCACGACCCCAGGGAATGATCAGAATATTACCACAACCGCGAGACGATGATAATGTCTACATAATCAAAAAGACGATAATGATATCCAAACAGCTGCAAGATTGCAGAAGACTATGATAATGTCTGCATGACCGTGGGAGATGTTTGTGATTTTGTCCTGATCACGGGAGAAATTGTTAACGTTACCGCAGAGCAATATTCAGGATTTTGGCTTGACTGGGAAAGACAGTGATGACATTTCGGTGACTGAGGAAAATATTCTGGATTTTTCAGTGATCCCAGAAGACAACTATGATGTCTCCACAACCGCGGGATATGTTCACGATATTACCTCGAGTTTGGCTTGACCAAAAATAACACCTCTATTTATAGTAACTTTTTCTTTTTGATTTTTTGTTAGATCTTTATTTACCTTTGATAAGGTAGTCATTTAATGTGTTAAGAATGGTTAAAACTTGAATTGGCTATATTTAGAATTTTTCATTGGTGAATTAATTTTTTTCTTTATTTAAAAACACTTTGGATAAACATAAAGACAGGGGTTGGTGTAGTATCCAATCCATTCAGATAATTCGGTAAAACTATAAAAATAATGGTATCAGTATCGAGAATCGGTGAATTTTGTATCGACACATCACTAATTTATTTGGATTGTGAGAAAATGCTAACTTAAAAATATTAATGATTACAGATCCTTCAAACCCAGGAGGAGAAAACATGTACACAATGATGAAGTCAGTACCTGGGGGATCCATGCCTGGGGTAATGTTGTTATTGTTGTTGTTGGTGTATAATGTTGAGGTGTTAATCAGTATTTCTCTTGTATAACTTAGTTGGTATGTTGTCAAACTAATCTTTGGTATCAACGTGTTAATCGCCATTTTTTTCAATTTGAGAACATTATAAACTGAAAATGTTGAATAATAATGGTTAGTAGGTCAATTAGGTATAATAGGTGGTTCGTAGTATAATAAGGTTATTTCTACGGTGGATTCTATAAGAAGACCCTCGATAACAAGTCCCCCTTGATAACAAGTGTCATTTTCAAATCCCCTTGAATTTATTTGACCTCAAATCACATGTTATTGCAAACCTCAATAAGGAGTCTACATTGATAACAAACAAGTCTCTTTTAATAATCCCCATGAGAGTCTTTTTATCAAGATTCTACTGTATCTCAGAAAAAATTTTCTTTCAATTTTATAAGGATTTCGTGAAGGATTGGTTGAACAGCAGGCTTACTTAACTAACAAAAATATATGATAATGCACAAATAAACACTTCAGTAGTAGTCTTTATTTGAAGAAGGAGCTACTAGCTACAAATGTCCTGTGTTTAGTAATTATTTGTGCGTTTTAGCAAGTCTGGTGTTAAACCTATCCATTACAAAATCCTTAAAAACCCTGGCCTAAAGCCATCTTGACGAATTAACAATAAAGAATATTGTATTGTATCTTTATCAAGAACATCATTTTTATTCAAATTGTTCTTTTTAGTACAGTAACATCCCGCTATTCCAAACCAACTGTGACTTTTTGGATTTTCTGATATTCGGAATAAGCAGATTTATTTAATAATATCAACCAACATATATTGATGGAGAAATAGTTGCGATCGCGGTTGATGTTTGTGTGGCAGCGATCGCAAAAGATGTTGGTGTTGTGGCTATCATTAAGATAGATGGTGAAAGTGTTGCGGCGTATTGTCCACATAGACATAAGTAACTTCGTAAATGTTTAATGTTAACTCTGCTGACATTTGTGGATTTTTCACCATATTGTACATCGTATCGTATGGCATAATTGCAAATTTTGCTTACATTCATGGTATCCCTTACCATTCTTGGAAATATGGCTAGCTGGCTGACGTTCGTGACATCATAACTTGACTCTAGGTAATTCAGGCAAAGTCCGTAACATCGCCAACATTTGTCAAGAAAGTGGCAATATTGCTAGCTCCTTTGACGTTCACGGTGACATAGCAGAATTTATTATACAAAAGATAAAAAAAAAACAGATTTTCCAAATAGTGTGGTTTGAAATAGTGGGACTCTACTGTCCTTGCTAATTCTACTAACATGGTTGCAAATTGTAAACAACATTTTCAAATACATTGAATATGTGAATGTGTACTGAATATCTGCAAAAATAATGTTTAAACCTCTTATGTATTCTCTTGGATTAAAATCGACTGGCGTCAACATAAAGGCACCTTCAAATCTAGGAGATGATAGAGATTTTAGAGATGTATTATCTATACATTCTCATTCCAGGCAAACAATGAATCAATTTACTTTAAGATCAAATATGTTGATATTATTATGAGCGGATGAGTTAGGAAAAAAGTAGATACTATGATTAGCAAAGTATTCAAGATTTTTTAAATAAAATTGATTATAGCCTCCTAATTAACCCATTGGGGAAGGAATTAATGCGCTGCCTGCAGCACCCTCTGTCGGCAATTAATTTTACCGAATTTGTAGACTTAAATTGTTATAGAAAGAAAACCTTAGGTAGTAAATTAATAATTCTTTTGCCATTTTGTCCACAGTAAAATTGTCTAAATAAATGTGGTAATTGGATAGTCAGAGTGTCAAATAAAAAATAAAAAATTATAAAGATTCTAAAAATAAAAATCATTAAAACAATTTTTTGAAATTAAACTTGATATACAACATCCAAGATTAATAACACCAAATGACACTACTATGATAAAGTTCAATTGATTCCCTACGTAGAAAAATCACAAGTTGTGTTCTTTTATAAGTAATAACATAGAAAATCTTTTTTGTTTTACCTTACAGTAGCTGATTTTTTGTGATATCCGGTTTCCATGGCAACATAACATTGTTTGTTATTCGCAAAATAAATGAGTAAATATTCAAAACAAGAAGCAAGATATTTATAAACATAATAAAAGTAACAATAATTAAATAAAAAGGGGGGAGATAATAATAATAAAATAACTAATGGCGCTGCGTAGTGGTGACACGTGCGGCATTCGTAAATCAGCTGCCGGGAGAAGGCAAATTATTCATCCACACACAATAGAGTTGTACAAAATGGTGGCTTTAAATGATTTACACTCTACCTAGTGAGAGGATTTTTGGAGAAAGGACAAAATATTGTGTGTTCTGTGTTTTCTATGTGTACTATGGCCTCCCGGACTTTATATTTCCCCTTATTTCACAATACTAGCCTAGAACCTCTTCTTGAATAAAAGTAAAATAAAATTGAGTAAACTAAATTTAATAACCGATAATTATATTTGCAGGAGTTTGGAATGGGAGGTAATGGACCAGGAAATGACGGTCCTGTAGGAGGTGGAATGGGTGTGGTTATGAACGGAGACGGCAATTCACCAGCAGGGCCAGGCCCAGGCACACCTAGGGATGACTCTGGCGGAGGTATGGGGGACTACAACTTAGCAGGCTTCGGACCTACGGATAACGTCAACATGGGTGTACCTGCCTCTTTCTTCTCTGACAGCAAATTGGGAACTAAAGTTCCAGAAGAATGGTGAACTTGTATCGCTCTAGTATGTGTGTATTTATTTGCTGACAACCATTGCTTTGGACTGTCCCCTACTAGACAGCATCACTTTTGATGGACACGGTTCCGTTAAATGTAGTGCTCTCCTTCCAGATTGATTTGAACATTTCATTTGAAAGAAAAGGGAACCAAAAATACACATTCAATACTATGTGAGGCCTCTTATTTTTTAGTGAAAAGAGTTGAACATGTGGTTATGTTTGAATCTATATAGCCTACGTAATATAATAAGGGTTTTATCTGTAACATCCATTTCCTCCCGTCCTAGTATACTGTTTTTTTACAATTGAGGTGTCATTCAAAGGGCTTGTAATCTAGCGCAGGTACGAACAGTAATTAAAAGGCAATTTCATTTACGGTTTCATTCCCCTAGCCCTTTATTTCAAAATGGAGATTTCAGGTTTCACGTAAAGCTGAACAACTTGCTATATACCGTTTGAATATGTCAATCGTAATTTAATAATGATTACTTTTAGTTAAATTTTAACCACAGTCAAATGGCTGTAATTAAGAGGCAAAACATTTTATGAAAATTTATTTTTAACTGTACTTTTATTTATAGTGATTGAGACAGTTAAATCACTCTTCATGGTATTGTTTGGCAATCAATATATTTTTTATATTTTTAATTACTGAATATTTTAATCTAATAATTGTCTTAAAAAATATTTATAATATAATTTTAATATGATGATGTGTTTCTATGTTAAACTTTTACAGCTACGAATTGATTTAAAAAATAAAAAAGCATAACTGCATTTCCATTACCAATTATATAAAGTGTTGAACCATATTAAAATAGGCGCTGTGCACAAATCCTCTCTTTTCTGTTTAGGAGAAGAAATATATTTTTATTATTTTTCTATATTAAACTATCTTCAAAAATGTTTTCTAACATTCAAAAACTGTCCAATTTTTCTTTAGGAAAATCTATTATCACATGGTTGTGAAGGAAATCAATATATTTTTTTCTCTCTGTATTATTTTTGTATCATTAAATTTATTTATGGATATTATTATTTAGTATAGGCTATGGCTTTTTGCTGCTATGATCTAGTTTGTTGATTTTAGAATCTCAACCTCTTAACATCCTCAATTCAGCAAACCTGACTCTCAGTGCAATTTTATTATCTATTTATTGGAAAAGAAAATTTATAACAACAGACAAAATATCTTGAAGTGGATCGTTTGTTGGTTCTACCAATTCTCAGAACTTGGTACTGTGAAACTTAGAAAAGAGTGTCCGGTATATTTACCAATGCCAATAATTACTGTGATATTTGAATCATAACGGTATTAAGCATGCCAACGCCAAACAAACAGTTTAAAAAATGCATTATTGTACACCAAGATATTGGATTATACACACAGTAACTAACACATAAATGCCGCATTGGCTTACTATTACTACATCGTTGTTAGTGTGGTACCAGATCTGATTCATTTCAGCTCTTACATCACAAATTTTCTAACATTTTAAATAGTTGTAAAATAAAATTTCCTGACTACAGATTTGCTGAGATGAGAATATTTTCATAAGAAAGTGTTTTAACTTTAATTTTATACAATCAAAATGCATAATATTTCAACTTTTGACATAATTTCTATATTTGAGATATTTGTGATTAACATAAAAACAAGGCAATATGTTTGTGCCATATCTAGTTATATAAATGAAAGGTTTTATAGACAAGATGTGTAATTGATCGCATGGTTGTGGGTTATGTTGATTATTCTGTACTCATGGGTGATCAGGGTATCTTCTTGCCAACTGGTTCAGGGATTATGCTTAGTAGATTACATAACTATAATTATCTGTGTGATAAAATGACTGACCATCGAATAATATAAGACATGATTAACAATAATTGATTAGTTTTCTACTAAAATCATAAAAAAGCTTAAAGTTCAAATTATTTTTTGTAGTATGTGTAATATTGTATGTTTGTTTAAATTATGTAGAGAGCTACAAACTAATACATAATATAAAAAAATAACCTAAAATGTTATATGTTGGTATGCAGGCTGTAATGATTTTTTTTAGTTTTATTTATTTCACATTACTAAACAACTTGTATATTTTATCACAAAGCTAGTTAAAAGTAAATCAAGGAAAATATGGGCCCCGTAATAGTAAGATCAATAATTGCTTCTATGTTTATCTTTCAGTGTTGTTGAGGTGCATTCTTGGAGTAAATATAAGCCAATTTTGAACTTTGTCTTTAGGTGCTCACAAATCTTTATGTGTTTAAGCAGTTTTTCACTACTTGTGATTATGGGCTTTAATATGTTGTAATTTAGGTTTTATAGTGCTTATTTAATTCGTAGTAAGTAATAGTAAAGAACATGTATCAAGTTAAATAGTAAGCAGGTAACCTTTTTTCAATTTTATAACTCTTCTTGGTGAAGTCTATGAATTTGTACCTCATCAAAAGATTGTGTTCTTAGGATACAAAGAATGTCAATGAGTGCCTCAATGACAAGAAAGAGGAAGACAATTCCCCAAAACGAAAAGAAAGGTTACCTGCTTGTTTTATGTAAGTTGTATTTTTATCCATCAATTAGGGTTGTGTAAGGTGGATTACTTAGACAGTACCTCACCTTTTCCACTTAATAGGTTGTAACTACGCAGTATTCTAAAACTCGAGGAACTCATTTTTGTGCCATATAACTCTGTGTTCCTCGAGAAAAGTTTGAAGGAATTTATTTATTTACATTATATAATTTTGTTGTTTTGTTATTTCTGCACATATGTACATATTAGGTATACATAATTTTCTCAAATACTCATTTGTTAAGTTAGTTAATAAATAAGTTAGTTTTAAGGAATCGTGTCGGTTGTCAAAGGGGATGGTGTAAGCTAATGTGTAATTTCATAAAATTAACAAATCAGAACAGGGTATTCATTACAGTTTGTTGATTTCTTACTGTTTAGGTGTTTTTTTATGTTTTCAGCAATGCTGAGAAAACACAACATATTTTGTGGCACCCTGTTACTTAACAAACATTTTTGAATGATTTCACTACAAAATGACTTGCTAATTTGTATAACAAGGAGTAACATTATACCGTCAATCTACTTTCCAGCCCTCATATTTTGTTATCGGGAAAGAATATTTTTTGTGGATTGATCTCAACATTGCTTTAGAATCCTTGCCAACTGTTTACCATCACAACTAGGCCTAACCTGATCTCTGCTTCTACTGCAGGCCCTCCGCTCTAGTCTGGCTGTCCTTTTGTCATAAAAAATGTACTTTTAAATGTTAATGGTACTTATTCCCTAAATGGGATATTTTCTAAAAAGGCCCAGTCTTTTCTATGCCATTAAAATGCTGTAAAGCTGGAAGTAAGTAATCGTCACCTTTTCTTACTTGTTTCAGTGATGAATTACCTTAACTCATAGTTTTCAAGAATACTGCCAATTGAAGTTTTCAAATTGTTGAATGTTGGAAATACTAGTCTTAATAATTATTTTTACCAATCGAGAAATTATTATGTTACGCGTATTTTTAAAAATCATTTTAAAATCTTTAACTAGTAACTTTTCCCAATCAAACCAATTTTGTGGAGGCTTTTGGTGTCCACAATCGACAAGCACTCAAATATTGTTAGCCAATTAACATTAAGAACTCTAAACATCATTAAGAAATAACAGAGTTAACATCACATTTGAAATCATTTAGTTATTTTTATGTTGACCTAGCATTTTTGTCTGTACACTTAGGAATATGCAAGTTCAATCGCTTTTACATTAATAAGACTGTGTAATGGTTGTTAATTCATAATTAAAATCTTTTAGTTAGTAAGTATTTGTTACTTGTTTAAAATGTGGGGTTTTGGCTTTTTATTTAGATATCTAGTAAAAATATGTTTTCTGTCTTTGATTTTCATCTGTGGGTTTAAAAAATCTAATGACCATCTTCATATTGTGGTGCCAGTGCAATTAACACTAATAAAATACAGTTGCTCAAAAAATCAAACTGCTGTTAGGTGTTACTCCAATCAATTTCTAGAAGTCTTTTTTTTTGTTTTAAACTCCTCATTGTACTTGTATATTGAGTAATAATTATAAAATATGAACTATCGATGTAGCTATTTTTGTAAATGTGATGTTATAAAACAAAAGTTATCAGGCAAGCTTAGTATATTATTTGACTTTTAGGAGTAAGTTAGGCTGGCACCTAAATCTATGTTCTATTTTTTAAACCATTTCCATGAATACTGCACTGTTTTAATGAAGTTTTTCATTTAAGAAAATTGTTTGCCCTGATTTGTTGTTTGATGAGGTTTCACAACTTTTATGACACTTGCCACAATTTTTATTTTGAGATCTGCCTAGTCCTATAAGAGTATGTTTTCTGTTATCTTTTTGAATGTCAATTTACACATTCATATGTCACAAACTCCTTGTGGAGAATATCCTTATTAATGTGTTGTAATAATTTGTACTTATCTCATTTATTTTTCTTGTATTGAAAGAATCTTTGATCCTGAAATGTATGTTTTTACGCTATTTAGGGTAAAGAAATTATATTTTGAAAAACCTTGTGTGTTTTTTATTGCTCCAAAATCACCAGTATCTATGTAAATACATTACTGATGTAAATTATATTTTTATGCTTTGATTGTAAATAATTTTCTAAGAGGTATTTTATTATTCTTATTATTGTTAATAAAGCTGCTAGATTTGTTTTACTTGGGGACTACTATACTGTAAAATTAGAAAAAACGCAGCAAAAGTATTGAATGTGACACTTAAAGTTTCAGTTTAGCCAGTATAACTTGTGTTGTAATTATACCAGGTGTCCCATAATAGACCCCCCCCAGCTTAATTTTTGATTACTAGTTTGGTTATGTAAAGTACTTTTTGGTGATATTTTGAAATTCACCCCCACCTCCAAATAGGGGTTGCTGGGCTTAAAACTTTTAAATAGCAACCCCTATCAAGTAGCTCATCATTTTTAAAACTTTAAAATACCCCCGCTGCAGCAAACATGCCAACTAAGAGAATTTCCATTTGCCTGGATTGATTTTCAATTAATCTAATCAATTAACATTTATGTTTGACAAGTACCCAGGTTTGCTGCTACAGTGAAAATAATAAAGTGTTTAATGGCATTTTATTAAAATGTTAATAGCTTAGTATAAAATAAATAAATCTGCCAAGTTTGATCAAAATATATCCATAAACAAGCCAACTACAACATCTTACAATATTCCATAAGAATAACATGGGAATTTTTAAATGAACGATTTTATTTTTTATTTTCTCCATAACCAATAACCGTAGAAAACACTAAGTTATTTGTGTTTTTAAGCTATTTTAAAAGGTCTGGAGAAAAATTGACAAATTTTGTGTTTTAAGAGTAAAAATTAGAAAACCCCAACTTTTCCCATTTTGGAGTTAATCTAGAACTTTTCATTCCATCCCTTTTTTTTAATGGCTATAAATTGTCAAATCACCTTCAGTACACGTGACCAGGGGGATGTCACATACTTTTTAACATGATTTTGAATTTCACCACCCACCCCCAAATATGGGTTGCTGGTGGGTTTTTTTTATGTTTTTTTTTATATGACTACCAACTTTAGAAATAATCTTTAAACATTTTCAAAAGTACGAAATGTCCATAAGATTTGTATGGGGGGGGGAGTTTTCATTTGAATATATTCTTCTAAACAAAAAAAAAAAGATTTTGGCATTGAAATAAGCGTGAAATTAGTTTATAATTATGTGTCACAACACTATCATTACATAAAAAAAATTATTTATAGGTATTAATATTCAAGATGGCAGCTGAAAAACGGTCCCTACCAAAATGAAGTAGGTAGGCCCATGGTGAAGTAGGCTAAGTAAATATTTACTTCCACCATGGGTAGGCCTACTAGTTACTAACCACTCAATATCGGTAATGGTCCCAAGGCAATTTCTAAAAAATGCATTTGGTAACTTTTTATCAAATGTGTCAAATGTTGGGAAAAGCCGCCATTTTTTATTTTAATTTTAGGGGTTTTCCCATTGACCGGTTTTTGGAAACTTTCAGTATGTCACTGTCACTCTGCACAACGACAACGTGAAGAGAGAGAGAGAGAGAGAGAGAGAATCTTTATTGTACAATCTTCAAGATTAACAATGGAGTCAGAATACATATAATAAAATGAAACCTAAGATCTTAATTTACGTTTCAAAGTTCTGCCAACACAACACTCTTCTGTGAACACTCAACTGGACTTGGACTAGAACTGAACCACTGAACGTAACGTCAACAATTAACAAAACAAAACAATAACAACTAAACAACTTGAACAAGAACAACATCGTTTCGTTTGTTGTCTGTTTAAGCTTAACTTTTATAAGTAATAAAGTGATAATATAGTTAAGTAAAAAATTGAATGAGGCTGAATCGTCCACCCGAAGGGTCCGAGTCTTTACGCTGATCGGTAATTTAGTTTTACTTAAAAATAAATCATTTACAGGGTTAGGTTTTAGGTTAACTGTTCACTAAGTTTCCAACTTCTAACCTTGTTTCGCCAAAATTGAATCATTTATATCGTTTCGTTAAACAGTGGTTGCTTCTAGCTTCACTATTTATTCAATTCAGGCGGGAAAAGAAGAACATAAGGACTCAATTTTGTAGGCCTATTTGATGACTTACTGAATAAATTGCAAACATAGGCCTAACAATGTCCAAGGATTCAACGAATGACATAGACTTGAACAGGTAATTACAATGCTGAACATGATACTTAAGTTATAACTGTGTTCGGTTTCTCTATGTATGCAAAAATAGTTTTGGCTGTAGTGAATTTTGAATATTTTGTTTGAATCTCTGGCAGACCTCCAATAGGTTAGGACTGTTCATAGCTTAACATAAGTTAGGCCTACTTTGGAAACGATGACAACTATGTTGTAAGCTAGCCTTCATTCAACCCATTGGTTTATCGTTGCCTTTATTTAGACTTTTTTTGTGGTTTGTGTTACAAATTTCCACGCTTGTTCAGTCTACACTCACCTTCACTTCGCTTGATCGTTCTTTAATAGGCCTCAAATCACAGTTGAAGAAGAGGGCAACCTTTTATAAAAACTTAAGATGAGGTTATGTTGAATGAGTTAACAGGTGAAACTTAGTAAGCCTGACCACCTTCTAGGTTCTGTGTAATGTCTCTATTAGAGCCTACCAATTCTACTTTAGCTTTTAAAACTTGGGCGTAACTAGAATGACCTTTAGAAGGGGATAACAACGAAGCGGGAGCATAATTTAAAAGTCTTTTTCTATCCAAGCCAACACATTTAAGTTATGAGCCCATGATTGGTATTTGAATTCAACAGGTACGGTATGTAAAGCAAGATAACGTCGCTGTTGCGATACCAGTGGGAATACTCCAGGTATGCGGGAATAGGCTCGCTCAACTATCTCCAGGTACGTCTAAAAGCTCGAGCGATCAAGCAAAAAGTAACTTGAGTCGAGCATTTACTATTTCGTTTTAAAGGTGGTCTGAACGTTTTTGTGCCCATGAGAGACTATGATGATGTCTACACAACTGCAGGAGCAGGAGATGTTCTAGATTTTGCTGCAATCGCTGAAGGTGATAATGATGTATAAATGATGACTTTGTATTATCGACCAATGTAAATATTTAGCCTAATTTGACAATGCCTATCTCAATGTATTTGATCAACGGCAATACTTTTTAAGAAAAATTTTTATTTATTTATTTATTTATTTAAAAAAAAATTTTTTAAGTGTATTTTATGCAAGAAGTCTGTAAATATTAGTTTTTAATTAATGTGTAAATAGTATGTTAATATGCCACTGACGCAATCTATCCGACATTGTCGGTCAAGGATTAAGGACACAAGTATCAAGTAAGTATCAAGTATCAATAAAGATTCTGATTCTGATTCTGATGCAATAAAAATGTTCAACCATCTTCCCTCTCACCTCAAAGCAGTATCAAACCATCTGAAATTTAAAAAAAACCCTAAAATCTTTTCTTTTAAAAAAAGCTTATTACAGCGTCCGTAAGTTCCTGGCTGACGGCTAAAAAAAACTATCAAACTTGTTTGATCATAGGTATCCTTAGTGTAAAAAAAAGAACAGTTATTATTTCTTATTTAAGTCAAGAAACTGTAGGTATGTTTTGTTAAATGACATGACCAATACATGTAATTGTTATTTGGTTAAATAAATGACTTATTGACTTATGTCTAGTCACAGGAGATGTTCAAATTTGTTGCAATCGTGACTTTAATGACAATTCTTGTTATCAAAGCTGTACTTTTAGGTTTTTAATTTTTTTCTGTAAGCGATTCAGGTGGTTAGAGTCAGTGGCGTACTGTCATAGTTGGGTGCCTGGGGCGGCTTAGATGAGAGGGCCTCTTTTACATACATATTATATATAGGTGAAATAATAAAGTACCATAGTAGGCCTACACTGTTTAAAATTGTTTTAAACAGGGTACCATAGTAGCCTATTTATTAAAAAAGTACCTAACCCTAAACAGTGAACAGAACTAAAAAGAAATATGCTTTAATGTATTTTGTATCACTGATTAATGAGATTATAGATTCATGTACGGTAGGCTACTTCAACCATTTTGAATGTACCTAATCATTTTAGCAAATTTCCCATATAGGGAATATTATCGAATTTCCCATATAGGGAATAAGCTATTACCGCAGTACTCATGGTAAGACCTGGACCCGGGACCGGATTGCTTTTTAGTTTTGAGGTCCCTAGAGGCCAAAAGTACCATATGTTCAAATTCATATATATTCATACTGTTATTATATATATATATAATACACGAGGAATGTTTTTTAAGTAAGTACCGTTTTTAAATTTCTCCGTTCCAGCGCTGCGATTGGAATTTTGGACATTTGTGCTGTGTATGTGCATCTATTGGCAAGCCTGCACCGGATATTCGGCAACAATTGGCCGTGTTTACTTCCGGTTTTGAGCATTCTAAATCGTGCCGCCAATTGAGACTGCTGCCGACTGTAAAGTGCGCGCTGTAATTAGATTTGTAAGTGCTAAAGGTGTGAAAGCCATTGAAATTCATCGACTATTACTCATATTCATTCATATATTCCTCATTCATATATTACTCATTGAGTAAAGGAAACTCCTCAGATTTAATGATGAGATTGTAAACCGACTGTTCTCTTTCACTTTTTCATTGACTTTACGCACCAATTCATCAGTAAAGACAGATGGCTGCCCAGTGCATTGCTCATCATGAACGTTTGTGCGGCCGTCTTTAAATGCCCTTACCCACTTGCGTACCATTCCGTCACTCATAATATTCTCTCCACACACTTCACTAATCTATCGATAAATTTCAAAGGGTTTCACACCTTTAGCTCTTAAAAATCTTATTACAGCGTGCACTTCACAGTCGGCGGCAGTCTCAATTGGTAGCACCATTTTGAATGCTCGAAACCGGATGTAAACACGGTTGTTGTCGAATTTCCAGTGCAGGCTTGCTAATAAATGCACATACACAGCACAAATGTCCAAAATGCCAATCGCAGCGCTGGAACAGAGAAATTTAAAAACGGTAGGCTACTTATGATTTTGATGAAATTTGGTACAAACGTGTAAACCTACATTTATTAGAACGAGTTCGCGAATCAGCATTCTCGGACCATGGGAATGGGGGTTTTATGTGGTAAAAATTGGGTTTTTCCATTTTTGACCCTAAAAACTAAAAAATTTGCAATTTATTCCAAAACCATTTTGTAGGACTCTAAAAAAAACAATTTAGTATATTGAAGCATTGTCATGCGCCTAATAGTTATGGATAAAATTCCAAAACATTGTAAATTTTATAATTCCCATGTTTTTTTATGGAGAATAAGAAAACTTGTTGTAGTTTGCTTGTTTATGAACATATTTTGATAAAATTTGGAAAATGCATTTATTTCATAGTAAACTATTTAACATTTTACTAGAAACACTTTTTTACCCTCCCTGTCGCAGTAAACCTAAGTACTCGTTAAACTAGTGCTATTTAAATAGGAAAAAATGTGATAGCCTATTGTTATTGAGATATTTTAGTGTAAATCCAATCAGGCAAACGGAAATTCGCTTAAGTCTGCAGGTTTGCTGCAGCTGGGGTATTTTTTATTTGAGAAAAATTTAATTATGCTAAATTAAATTTTCCTTTAACCTTTTAACATTTTAGGTTTTTATGAGTTGGAGATACGTAATGAGCATGAGCACTCAAGAAGTAACACAAATCAGGCTTTTAATTGTACCGTAACTTCTTTTATCTTTTTCTATTATACCTTATTTATTTATTTATTGCTCTTGACAATTTTTACATTGTGTAGCATAACTTAATTATTCTAATATTTACATTGAAATAGGTTACATAGACATTTTTTATCAAATTACACTTTAAATAAAAGTTAACTTTTACAAATAAATCAATACATAAAATAAACGGAGGAAAAAAAAAAAAAAAACATTGTACATTTATCAGGAGGCCTAAAAACAAATCCTTAACCCCTGGGGAATATAATACTGTGCCCTTAACTCCAACAGTGCAAAGTGTACTCATCAACCGAATAGAACGCCTGATTTTTCAAGTCACGCTTCAGTTTCGTTGTATATTTTTGTTTATATTTCGTACTAGGCCTATAATTGGTCCAAACGACTTCTGCGATTGTGGCAAAAATTAGGGATATTGACCTCGGTAATGACTAAATCGTGAGCGTCTTGCGTGTATGGGGGGTCGTTAATCCTCGTCTCCCGTGGTTGCACGGGTTATCTCCAAGATCGCAGAGCAATCGTAAACATTCCTTCACTGTGGAATAGTGAACATCTTTTGCGGTCGCGGGGATATATTCTACATCTCCTGCCTTTAAGACAAAATCTTTAACCTCTCCCGTGAACAAGGGGACTACATTGTCGTCCCCCGTGATCGTGGCGAAATCGTGAACACAAAACTGAATAGAATCTTAACAAAATCAGCCTTGGTCTTGACAAATTCATAGTTGAGTTCCCTGCAGTCGTGGTGAAGGTAAAATTGTGGGCATCTTCTGCGATCGTAAAGGAATTGTGAACGTATTCTACGTCCCAATATCATGGCAAAATCATTAACGTCTCTGTGGTCTCGGAGCAATCGTAAACATATTTCGCAGTTGTGAGACCTGATTATCGTCACCCGCGATCGCTGGGAGTCGTGATTTTCAATCGCGCAATCTCTGTAGACGCTTCCGGCGATCGTGAGAATATACGTTCGATTTGGAAAACTGTAATTCTAACAGATTAATGGCAAATATATTTTCCAAGAAAAACAATTTTTGAGACCCAAACAAGACCCCTTCCTAGTCCGAGGCCCTCGGCAATCGCCGTTAGGGCTTATTTTGGTGTGAGGCCTAAGGTGGACCCCCCCCCCCCCGTCAGTGCGCCACTGGTTAGAGTTTGGGTGTAACGAGTTCTACTGTCCTGGTACCTTCTTAAAATTAAAAATAAATCTAGTTTGTAACACCAACAATAATTGGTTGATCACCTCAAATACTGTAGTAAATAAATTCAATCATTTGTTAAATTAAAAACATAGATTTGAATGCTGGATGAAGTATACTGTATAATTTTTTAATCTTGTCTATCGTTATAACTGTGTGACTATATTGAACAATAACTAAATCCTGCCTTTAGTTAAAAATCTAGTGAAAATTCCTTGCATTTAATTTACTAATACTTTTACAGACTAGCTGAAGAAGAAATATTGCGTGAAGCCAAAAGAGCTGTGGCAAGATCCGAAGTATCAGGAATAGAAGGATTCAAGAAATGTCCACTGCCTCCCACAAATAAAAGATTCCTTACAAATACCATTGTAAATAATATTAAAAGTAATAGAATAAAAGAATCAAAGGAAAGGCGGAAAAATGTTCCTTATCCTAGTCGCTCAACTAAAGACAAAAACAATTCACCCAGCAGCCGCCATAAAAAGAAAAATTCTACCGAGTGATTTAAGCCTTGAACCAAACAGACTTCATTTGGGTTAATTACTTTGTATCAAAGTTGTTAATAGTGTATACATTTGTGATATGATGGAAATAATTATTGTTAAGATGTAGAACATCAACACAACACACATGTCGGTTTTTTTATGTCATTAGTTTCTTGTGTGTTTAGCTTAGGGGTTTAAATACCACATAGGAAATATTAGAGTTGTTAGTTTTGTTGACATGGGGACCATGTCCAACTGGGCAGGGATGATGTGACGGTTGTCACTATTTTTCAAATTCTTTTCAGCGTCTGTAGCCTAGGTATTGAGATTTCACAACGCACATTCCAGTGTTGAATTATTTAGGTTAAAGTATTTGATGACATCCACTTACACATATCAAACTGCTGGGTTTTGAAGACTCAACATTACTTTTGATCGGGGGTGACAACCTGAGAGACGACAGAGTTAGTCTGGGCCCTTGGACACGAAGGTCAACATCAACTCCGCCTCGTTTTTATGGTTAGGCGGATAACTTTTTAATCTGTACAGCGGATTTGTCCAGGATACTTAAATTGATTGATACATTTTTGTTATTTTATAGTTAGGGTCATTAAATGCTTTGAAGTGGTTTTGTATTAATTGAAACATTGTAACTAATTTGTTCATGGTAATAGTTACTTTTAAATACTTTTGTTACAATCTTGTTTTAATAATAATTTAACTGTTTGTTCCTGTTATTAATATTTAGTTTTTAATTTAGTTTTAAAATTGAATAAATAATGTATTATTCCTGTCTAAATATTGTTTAATTTTATGTACCTCTCACTTGCGAGTTAGGATCCCTATTAACAAATGTTGATATTTGATTATTCTCAAATAGTATCTATTTGATATCACGTTAGTTGCAATCGTGACAATATATAATGGCATGTGGCCTACTATTCTTGTTCTTAATGTGTTGGATGCATTGCACGACTTGCAAGTGCCACAACGTCCATTGATATAAGACAGTGGCACGACGCCCAATATAAAATATTTGACTGTTGCACAACGTCCAAATCTCACCATGTCCAAAAGTACAGTAACTGCAAGAAATAGTCTTTGTGACATGCCATCTGACACACACAAAATAATCTCACTGGAAGAACTAACAGTATTAGCCATTGCCAAACAAACAATGGAAGTTGGATTTTCATATCTCAACAGAATTAAAAGCTGACTTTTACTATACGGCAGAACTTCAAATTATTGAGGCACATTGTGCGAACTTCGATTTATAAAGGTTAACTTTGAGTTTTGAGGGTCGGTAACAGAAACATTTGAGTCAGAGTTTGAATATAATATAACTGATTGAAATCCATTAAAATTTGACGTATTGGGGTTATATATTTTATACCTTCGACTTATAGAGGTACTTGAAAACATTGTGATTTATAGGGATTTCAAAAGAATTATGACAAATTTTAGATATTAAGGTTTGTGCTATTGAGGTCATACTGTAATAAATTGATTTTATTTGTAATACAGCACCTGTAATCACAAACTGCAATACCGGTACTTGAAAACAATATAGGCTTATCGTTGGTAAGTCACAAAGTTCATTATTTGACTTGGCTTTGGATTTGTTTATTGAAGGAGGATAACCAAAGTTTCCTGACTTTTCCCTGCAGATAATTTTCAAATCATATAGGTGCTTTTGTAATTTATCATCCGCTCATTTATTTCTATTCAAATTGCATTCATGAATAAACTCATAATTGACTAAATTAATCAGATCTTTCTTTTGTATGTAGCAAAAATATTTTTAAAAAACATTCAATATGACATATAAAAACTAGACATTTAGGAAAAAACCAGTACAATAGATCTAATATTTCGTTAAAGGTAGAATAAGGTTACTGTTACCGAGAACTGATTTGATAAGAATACGTTACTGATACTGACCTTTAAAATATTGTTACACATCACTGATTGTTAATTTTTTATTAACTTTATATTATACCGTAGTTAAAAACTCAAAGCCTGGACTTGGACTGTACATCTTCAATCATTGAATGTTACTAACACATGAATGGAAGGGGGTAAGTGAAACTCAATATTCTAGGCACTCCGAGAATCTGTCCTGGAACTGCCCTGACATTTACCAACAAAATTATTTCCTTTGAAATATGGTCAATTATAGTTCAAGCTGATTCGTATTGTACAGTACTGTAATACAGTATTGATTACTAACATCTTGATATTTCTTAGATAGACTATCCTACCAATCACTATTAAATATTTTCTTTCTAAAAAGAAAGATGGTCGGAGGGTTATAAGTTGATTCAAAATGAACATATAAGATCCCACTTAGCCAAGCCAATAGGAAGATAGAACTGGACACCATTAAGAAGATCGCACAAGTTAATGGATTTCGAACTAAGACAATAGAATACATCACAAGAAAGAGGAAGAAAAAATCAATAGCCAGAATAAACTACACATCAGAACAACATTAGAAGAGATAAAAGAGGAAAACACCTGATATGTCACATTTAGCTACAGGGGGAAAATAGAAAATTTTAACAAATTTGACGCTTCGGGCATCTATAAAATCAATTATAACTATTGTGATAGCTTCTACATTGGATATACTGTGAATTTTGTTGACCACTTCAAAAACCACATATCCTCGTGGAGGAACAACAAACCGGAAAGATCAAATGTCAAATGCACAACACCTGTTACAAAATGGCCACTCAATAGGAAAAATGGATGATAGTCTATGTATTTTAAAGAATTGTAAGAAAGGATATGTAATGAATGCTTGGGAAGAATTGTATATTTATAAGGAAAAATGTACAAATAGAAATAAGCTGATTAATGAACAAGTAAATTTTGACTCCAGTTGTACTTATAAAAATGTATTAGCCGTTGCTTCTGGTAACCAATAAGATATAAGTAGGGAAGCCATTCAAGATTCTTGTCATTCGCCTTTTGGGTCTGATGATGATTGGATTGTCCAATTGAAATCGATCACCTCTTACCATCCTTTTTTGTATTTTTATTTACCGTCTTGTGAGTAACAGTATAAGTTAAGCGTAAATATATGTTTTAAGTGTTATAAGATGTTTCTTTTATTAATTTGGTAACATAACCATGATTCTCTTGACAAAATCATTACATATTCAATGTGTGATAGAGAAACAGTGTGAAATCCTCTGTTATATCGTTTTGAGTTAATAACAATGCATGACTTACAGGCATAGAGATTTTGTTAAAAGTTAATTTATAAATCATACCACAATAGGTACTTCAAAACAATCTTTCAGTGTATATTTTCAAAAATAGAAAACAATGGTTTGGGTTAGTATATGAGAAAATCTTTTCAAAATAGAACCTTTATTCTTAACATTATGAACACATGAAAAAATATGTAAAACTAGACTAGTCTCCCTTGACTAGTTTAACATTTGTATCTGTAGTCTTAGCCCATAATAAACAAATAATGTACTATGGTAACTTATTCTACTAGTTAACATACATAATTGCATACAAAAATACCCATACAAAAACTTTTAACAAATTAATATATCCCCTTAAATATTTCCTATTCGAAGAATTCACTGCTTGTAACTAAGTTAAAGAATGGTCTGCTCACTAAAATTTACTTGGTAAATAAATCATATAAAACCATATATTTTTTTAACTAGGCTTATTCTAACAATACTTTTACAAAATATAAAAAAAACTTTGATTGTTTTAACATGATAGCTTGAAGGATTATTAAGACAGATAGATATAAATGTGTGTTAAATGGAACTGAATTCAGGAAGATTTAGCACTAGAAAATTATTTATTGGGGGCCCAAAAAAGCTGCATAGTATTGTAAATTATTAGAAATTTCTTGAGAGAATCATTCCACAAAAAAAATTTAGATCAAATTGAGATAAACAAAAATTGAATATATTGAAGAAAATTTATGTAGATATGACAGAGTTGGCATGCAGTTAGTAAAATGCAGTTTAGAGGATATCAATGAAAACATCTTTCGAGGTTTAAGTTAAATGGTTAAATGTCCTTCATAATTCTTTTTCATAGAAACGTACTTATTCCTGTAAGAATTAATACTTTTTCAAGATAGTGATATGTGAAATTGAATAAAACCTGTAAAAATTCCGCTCTAAGTCACAGAAACAACGATAATTTACTATAAGGTAAGAAGATATGTTACAATAATTTATAATGGAAAATTACCGACAATTGGTAAACGTCAATAACACACATCATCCTTCATCCTCAAATGCAATCTTGGCTTCTGAGCAACATTTTTGCAATAGTCTTTACCTCAAAGACTTATTTTTAGAAAAATAAATGGCATGTTTAAGGCATCAACATCATGACTAGAGTTTTTCATTACCTAATAGCCATTTATAATGGCAACTATAAACCTCAACCCAAAATGCTTAAAACAGGCCATCTTCACTTCGACAAGCAGTGAAATACAAAATTGCACAATGTTTACAGATACTAAATAGAGTTAACAATATCTAAAATGATAAAATGAGGATAATATGCAGATAAATTTGTGCTTTTATGTTATATCAATAAATAGCTTTGAAGATGTTAACAAACTACTTTTAATTATACTTGCATCATTTAACATTTTAACAACTTAAGTTTAATTTTACCAGAGCAATAAAGGTAGAAGATGAATAAAAGGAAAAGGTTAATTATGTTTTTATACACGTTTTCAAATCATTTTATACATTTTTGAGGAACTTTTGAGATTTAAAAATTGGGGGGGGGGGCAGATAAAACAGAAGACCAAAGAGTACATTTAGACGAGTCAAACATATTTTTAAGATGAACAAAACTAAAGAATAGAATGGCTAGACGTAAAAACATATTTTTAGCCATTGTAATTTACTACAAGATTATAAGTTAGTGAATTATTCCTCAGGAGGTGTATTATAGAAAGAAATATTGAGCAAAATTGTCAGGGTAAAGTGTCATACGTCTAAAGGAAGTGCTATATTGTAGATGGGTTGGATTGTTGAACCATCTTCTCATTAAGATAGATTATATCCGTAAACATCAAATAAACCCATCTGTCGATGCTGCAAATACTTGATAAGTATAGAAATATGAATGAGGTTGAAAACTCATTCATATTTCATTCATATCAAATAAGGAATATATACTATTCAAATCTCTTGTAGCCTATCTAAATTGTAATTTGATGCACTTTTAGATTTTAGTGTAAATCCAATCAGGCAAATGGAAATTCACTTCGTCTGCAGGCTTGCTGCGGCGTGGGTATTTTAGGCGTTATGAGAGAATTAGCAATATTTTTGTACAATACTGTATATTGAAGAAGCTACAAATGTTATATAATGGGAGTTCACAATTCTGGAAACTCCTTAACATTTTACTTTTTGAATAAACGTAGAACAATGAAACTCAAGGATTACATCCTCACTGTGGTTGGTGGGAGAAGCATCCAAAATCCCTAATGATAAAGGATATTTTTCATGATTTTTAATGTGTTTGTCAAAGGAACACGTTGCTGCAATCCTGACTTTTTCCTCAACAAAGGTTTCCTCAGTTAAACCTAACCTTTAAAACTCCTAAAGTGTGATTAAATAAAGTAAGGGGGTAATCCTACAGTTTTATCATTCTATGTTTATTCGTAAGTAAAATATAATGGGGTTTCCAGACTTTTTGAACACCTGGTAAAAGAAAGGATAAAATAAAGAGCAGATTTGGCAGAATCAAATTGAAAACGTTGAGAAATGTAACTTTTTAGGGACAAATATAATTTGATTAAAGTGCAATAACGATGGTTTTGATGGATTTGATTGTCAAATCAATTGTAAGAATTAATAGGATACATCAACATCACTATTTAGATTCATAGGTAGCCAGTAAAAAATATCACATTCTCCTTAACCTAGATATACAAAATTATGTTACACTTAAAATATGCATCTACAGTTTTTGGAAGATAATTGTCTATGCACTTTAAAAAGCAAATTTTAAAATTAGTTTTAAGATTTGTAAGTACACTATAGATCCTGTAATCTTAATCCAAAATTAATGAGATGAGACAAGAATTAACGTGCTGTGAAGAAAGGTCATGCATTGATTCATGTTACTTTAAAATATATCTCATTCTTTGCGCACCACCCTTTAGAGTTACATTTATTGTATTTAAAGTTGCCAAAAGAAGTGAAAATAACAATTAAGGAAATAAGTCAAAATGTATTAAGCTACCCAAATATCTAAGACTATTTGAACCTAAAACAAGTTATATTAAAAACAGAAATGCAATATCTCTTCATAAACAACACAATACAATATATGCAATAAGCTAAAAACAAATTATCAAACAACAATAACATATTATGGCACGCTTATTTTGTACTTTTAAAACCCAACCCATGGTTTTAACAATAAATAATATGGTGGGTCTAGTTGTTAAATATAACAAATTTCAACTACCTCAAACCACACTAAAAGGCAGTTCCAACAACTAAATAAATATAACAAATTTCAATTATATAAGCCTTTTAACATGTAAAATCATTTCCAAAAAAGATAGTCTAAAATAATGTTGAATGAAATTTGATATTGGTGTTTTGGATTATCTAATGGCAATAACATATAGAAAGACACCCCAAAGCTTACTCACTACAACTTTGTTTAGTCTTAAGAAAAATAATTCCATACAAAAATCGTAGCAAGAAAAACCCACAATATATCCTTTTTTTGTATAAAAATATATAAGTAAATACTCTATAAACATGTACAGTAATATTTGTCTAAGAATTCTTGTGACTTACATCTAAAATCACATATTTATTATAAGTTAAAAACTTTGTTAACACTTCCACAGAAGTTTTTAAAGCAAATGTATAAAAATGTTCACATGCATTTTTCAATGTTTAACAGTTAAAATTAATTAGAACTATTTAAACTCCTTAGTATTACTAACAACAAATTCTGTCAAACAATCAAACAAGCCATTTGAGTACATTCCTGTAAAATAATATTATTTATGTAGTTATGCAATTACGAAAGTAAAAAAAAAATTAAACATTTTGTTTATGTAGAGAATAGTTATGTGTATTAATTACAAACAATTACAAATTTGTTAAACGTAATATCTAAAAACACATGAGGGAAAGTGAAAACTATATAAACTACGAAGGTGATTTATGAACATGTAAAATAATAACACATTAGGGGCTAGATTTTTTTTTTTTATATCAAATAATACAAAATTTAAAAGAGGGAGAGGCTATTTCTTAACTTTGGTTGAATAGTTTATTTTTGATCGCCAATCAGAGTCAAATAAAAAACTATGCTATCGTAGCAAACACAAAACATAAAAAAATACTAAAAGCCTGTGGAATGAAAACAGATTTTGTAATAAACCAAAAATTTTGATTTACATCAAAACAATACATGGCATTGCAAACCTAATATTATGTAACCCTGCTTTTGAAGAAAACCATTGGATTCAATTGCAGCGGCGTTATTTTACATTTTCATAAATCGCCAGACCACAGACGAGTGACTAGATGGGATCGGTGACTCGTCTCTGCGGAATGTAAAAGTTTGAGGCTGAGGCTACACGAGTCCTGTCCACAACTGATAACAACAAGCATTGATAACATCTTCTATGAGAGTGGGGAGATGAACGTTGGACACTTGTTCATTGCCCAGAGTCTTACTGGTGACAATGTTCACTTCCTACAACAAGTTTCACAAGTAAATAATTTGTTCAAAATGTACAGTGGAGTTAAAAAATACACTTTGGAAGGGAGGATATTTAATTTGATATACATCCACTTTAAATCAGAACCGAATTTGGACTAATCTAATGTCTTTGTCTTTATACAAGATTTCAAAAGGATTTCTATGATAAAATACACCAGCAATGGTAAAAATTGCAACGTATGGCATCCTGTTTAGCTGTTTAACAATACATAATAAACTTAATTATACTTAACAAATACTTCAATTTAATACCAAACTTGTTCCTTAATATTATTAGTTACACCAACAGTATTGGTGACTGCAAGCACAGAAAATATACTACTATAACCCAGAATGCCAACCGCATGGTAAAAAGCATTAAGTGTTTTGAGAGAGCTTTGCCTGTCAATTCGTAGGCAGCGCCACTAGTGTTGCTATGCTGAGTGCATGGCAACGCTGGTGGCGCTGCCTACGAATTGACAGGCAAAGCTCTCTCAAAACACTTAATGCTTTTTACCATGCGGTTGGCATTCTGGATTATAGTAGTATGTTTTCTGTGCTGCAAGTGAAGAGCTTAAATAATTTATTGAGAAAAAGCAAAATTAAGCAGCAAGGACGGGAGTGTTGCTGTAGGTCTAAATCCCGGAAGGTCTAATTAGACCTTCCAGGATTTAGGCCCTCAGCAACTCTCATTTCATAAACATTTCATTAGATAATACGGGTTGTGTGCCAAAGGTGTGAATCCCGCAAGGTCTAAAACAGTAACAGTGGATAAGTTTTCTTCATTGACTGTAGTTTAAGACCTTCCACGATTTAGACCTTCGGCTACTACCCGTTTATGGACCTTAAGCAACAAGTACAAAATACAAAATGTGTGCCCTTCCGGGATTTAGACCCTCAGCAACTGATCCAACACTGACATGTAAAAATGGTGTTTTATAGAAAAAAAGTTGCATAAAAGTGGCAGTTAGTCTTAAATCGCGTAACATTTAAGTCCAAAACCAACTAGAGTCAAATCTGAAAGAAGGATGAGGATATACCATACCATCCCAAGAGGTATAGTACATTTATAACGATACACCTGGTTGTATATTTTAAGATGAACACAAGTGCAGGATGAGAGTTGAACGAATAATAGTTTCTTTATTACTGACTAAGATCAGATGTGTCTTAGCCAGGATCATTTATTAAAAGCCTAATGATCAAGATCAGTTGAGTCTGAATTCAAACCATCAAAAAGCTTTTATCTTGTCTCAGGATCAAACTGTCAACCTTCTGATTACAAGGCTAGCACTATATCCACTAAGCTATCCAATAAGCTTACCCCTTGAGATGCATTGGAGTCTAAGGTGATCATAATGAATCCTAATGGGACCCGAGGATGCAGCACCAAATGATATAGCACAGCTGTGTCTGGAGATGTAAAGGACTTGCAGAAGTCTGTGTACTTGGCCTGCAGAAGCTTGGCGAGACCCTGGTACCAGACCAGGGGCTGTGTCAGCACCGGGCTGACTCTAGAGTCTACGTCGCTTAGGGGCTCAATGGACGCCAGATTCAGCAACTCCGAGAACTCTGCGTAGGTAGGAATCAACCCCTGGGTGATCAATAACTCCATATAAATATAAAAGTTGTAAAATACTAAAAAACTAATCAATCATCATCAACTTAATACAATCATAGTACCTATTTGACGAGACTTCAAGACTGAGAATTATCGGTAAATATCTGCAATCTGCAGATCAATAACTGTTCTGAATTAGTATAGTGAGGTTAAATAAGATGAGTTTAGGCATGTAAATTATGTTAGCCTTAATTGTTGGATTATAATTTTTAAACTTTTTTATTTGCATTTGTGTGTTTTAGCTGCTAAAAAATGCTATGTGTAAGTTTTTCCAGCTATGATTGGATTTCTAGACTAATATTTTTCAAGGTGGTTTCTCACATAATGGTAGGATCGGATACCAGCTTCTGATGTGTTTTGAGAAACTAATTTTATAGTCGAATAGATTACAGAATAGGACCGGCCTTTGAAGGGGTAGGGGAGGTGACGTTGCCACATCGTTCTTGCCTGGTGAGCTGCCTTTCAGCTAAAGCCTGGCATCCCGTTGCCTCTAATCTTTCCACTTGTATGGTAGTTCATCACTAAAAATTATTAATTCTTTTTTCTTTGTGTAAAATATATAAACATATTAATAAATACAAAATGAAAATAAATTTGATAGGATCACATGCTTCTGGAAATATGTTGTTGGCTTTCCGCATAAATTTGGCAGCTATGATTTTTAAATAGATCGCCGTAACAATAACAGTAAATTTATATGGCCAAACAAAGTTGTTTGTAGAAACAAGTTTATAGCAGGTCTAAAAATGTTGCTCAGCTTAGAGCATCATATATGAAACAAAATTAACGTGAAAATGAGCATGCAAAGGAACACCACGTCCTTGGGACGTTGCGTGTACTTATGGTCGTCCACGTCACGTACTACTGTGTTGTTTGTATTTATTGTGTGGAACGTAGCTCACAGGCGATTTCTTGACAAAACAAGAGGATGTCTGTGAAACGCATAGGTCGGCTGTCGGGCAGAGAAAGACTGAGCTTGTGGCACAACTTGGCAACAGTGGACCGTTTTCTGAAAGTTGATTAAATGCCGCTCGCCTCTCCCCACCCGACTCTAGCTGGTTTTGGTCCTATTCTGTAATCTATTTGACGATAGTTTGTAACACTATATAACAATAGTGGAAAGGGGAGAGCTTGGTATAGAACTACAATGTGTTACATGGAGAAAGCGGTTTGTCCAATGAATGGTACCTTATTCAGAAATCTTTGTAATCAAACCTTTTTTGAACATGAGTGACAAAATGTTCAACTATAGAATACATCCATATAATTAAATGAATTTAAATCTATCCAAAGCTACGACTTTTATGTTTACCGTGGAACAAGAAGAAGTAAGTTTGTTCCATAGGAAGTGTGTGCGGCAATGCAAAGAGACTTGGGTTATGATATCCTCTATAGATCCTCGAGCCTTGTTTGCTTGCTCCATGATCAGCTGTTGCATGAATTGTTCATGAGAAGAATAATATCCAAGGTAGTTCACCGACTCTGCTCTGGAAACGTACATAAACTCATTTCAGTTTGCATTACAGAAACATATGTTGACAACAAAGAGCCAATGCAGATTATTCTAATAGTCTCCTGCTGTAAGCAATATAGTTAACGATTCTGAGACTTTTAAGATCTTAAGAATAGAACCACAATATGAGAAAATACATTTTGAGGACTGTAATGCTAATGCTGTCACTCTTGGTTGCTTGAGAGGAAATGTTTCATTGCTGTTAAACACTCACAATCTTGTGCAGCACCTTGTGTTATTTTAGTAATGTTAATAAAAACAAAGCCCCTAAGTCATAAAAAGATTATATGACAAAAAAAACAAGGAAACTTTTACAACTTTTACTGTTTAACAACATACTATAATAGTTAATCCGTTTAAAGTTAAATTTTTCCTGTCTATATTATCATTAGTGTCATTTTGTTAGAAGGTACACCACCAAATGCTATTAAGGGAAACAGTTTGATTTCTTCAGTGGTAGTGTGTCAAATAATCGGTTCGGCCACGCTCCTGATCAGGAAACATTATGAGATTATAGAACATCTAAAACCTCCAAGTTGCCTGTACTTACTTAATCTCAACATTGTGTGATGAGGAACGCCTCTCAAACATATAACTTCCAGAACTTTGATGAGCCTCAGCCAACTCTTCAGGTGTCTCCTCAGGTATCGGAGGTGTTGTCTCTCGAGATAGGGTGTATAGAGTCAGGGGATTGGCTGTTGAAACTGTGCAGAACTTGCCTAGTTTCCTTTCGTTCTCCAGTTTAGCATAAGGTTCCCTGAACAAGCAACATGCCATAATCAGTTTGATAGGTTATGTTAGCTTCTAACTGTTGCCAATTGTGAATGTGTATGGTTTGTACTACAATATTTGTGAGAAAAATGGAGCCCACAAAACTTAAAGGCTCTCAGACAGCATTATACACTGATTGGTAGTATATTGCATTGCCATTATACCATAGATATACAAGGTGTCCCGTAAGTAAACAACCAAACGTGGAAATGGTTGTATGGGTCAAAATAAAGAGAACATCGAGAATAATATTTTTTCCAAAATCGCTTCCTTAACCAGATATCTGCCATTTTGGTTTTTTCACATATACATTTTTATCTTTGAAATTTTCCAACTGATCATTATGAAACTTAGTATGTATGTTGAAGTAAAACAGACCCACGTAAAAAAAATTATACTTTAATCCAATTAAAAATTTCAGAATGGCATACAGCAACAGATTTTGTAATTAGCATTATCAAATCTTAATAGCTTAGCCTTGTTCAACATGATTGTTTTAAAATTATGTGTTCATAGTGATGCAAACACTCCAGCTCAGTATAGGAATAAGGTGGATAATGACGGTTACACGTATGTGACATACAAGAAGGATGAGAAATCTGAACCAAACACAGAGAGAGTTAATTAAATTCACAATGAGGCTAGAATAGGGAAATAAGGGAAGAGGTAAAGAACATGATGCTGGTGTCAGATTTTAACTAGCTTGGTTTGATGCGATAGGACCTTGATTTCCACACAAACCCGAATGACAAATTCAATGCAGCTGGTCTGAGTTTGAAACTTAAATCGTTGAAAAACATACATAAAAGCTTATATTTGTTTATATATTAGTTGCAGAAGTTGGTTAACCATTCCCACTGTAAGTTTAATAAAATAATACTACGGAAAGTAAATAAAAGAAACGTCTTATAACACTTAAAACATATATTTACGCTTATACTGTTACTAACAAGACGGTAAATATACAAAAAAGATGGTAAGTGGTGATCGATTTCGATTGGACACTCCAATCATCATCAGACCCAATAGGCGAATGACAGGAATCTTAATGGCGTCCCTACTTATACCCTATTGGCTACCGGAAGCCAATAAATTTAATAAAACTTTCCGTAAATTTAATAACACGTACATTGCTGATCAAGAAGTTATTTAAAATAATATTCACCTTCTGCTTGTGAGCAGGATGTAGTAACAGAGTCTCAGAATGCTGGGGTCTGAACTTTCTTCATTGGCTACGACCAAGACAATGTCATATTCGTAGACTTGTTTGTTGTCTTGGCTGTCTCGGTACATCACTTGAGTAGCGGAACTCTGTTGTTGTACCAGCACATACTCACTGGGCTGCAAAATAGAAACTGACCTGATGAGAAATGCACATGAAAATAACATGTTTAGTTACTAATGTTTCGGAATAGTCAAATCAAATCATCCTTTATTAGTTTTGTACACAATATACATGAATAGTGTCAATACTATAATCGTGACAAAACAAATATCTTAATAATACCATTGAGTATACACGTATAAGAGTTGTCACATAATGCTATTAGTTGTTACCAATTTTGGCAACGAAGTTCGGGCCGCTGACGCTTGGGGCGTGGAAGTCTGTCGGTAGTGCAGTGCCCTCTGATGACCTTTTAATAATTTAGTATTAAAAATGTATTGTAAAACAACAAAACTAGAAAAAAACAAACGAATTTCATCAACAAAAATGAAATTTTACAACCTACAATGAAAGTAATAATACAAAACAACCAAACTGCCTTACCGACAAGCCCAAGGTGGAGTAGTTCGGGCCGCTGACGCTACTCTGCAACAGTGCTGTTCAGGTAACGATAACCTCCATTGAGTGGCTACTCTAGTACATGTATACTCAATGATAATACTGTACAAGAGTCAGAGGAAACATCATCTACCTTTTAACACCATTTATTACATAAAAACTTAAAACACTGCTTTTTAAACGATTTGAGGGAAGCTGCAGACTTAATCGAACCAGGAAGTTCTATTGTTTTAAGGTTTTATGTTGGGCAGTATGACTGGCCCTTCGAGTAGCATGGACAACTGAAGTGAAAATTATCCAAGCCGCTGAGCAAAAGGCCAGTACAGCTGATCACCTGGCTAATTAAGACAACACTATTACTACAAATATTTTGTCAATGGCAAAATGTTTTGTACGATAAACATACAACATACAGTACAAAGCCACTTAATTAAGCTCTTATTATCAGACCACTTTTATTTTGCAACTGGTTTCTTTAAAAGTCTGTCAAAACTTACAGAACCGATGGACAGTGGATTATCATCCAATTCCTGGCCAGGCATTGCCACTCTTATCACCTTCATGGGGTAGTTCTCTTTATGACTTAGCAGATAGTTAAACAGCATGTTGGCAGGGGTGGACATTTTGGCCATTACCAGGTTTCCTAGAATAAATTTGCTGTTAGAATAATAATTAACTATACAAAAACCTACAGGATTATTAAGCATTTAAAGAGTATTTCAAATTATTGCTGAAGTTGCTATTAGTTTTAATGCTTGCTAAAGTATGTTAAAAGCAGGGGGGTTTAACTTATGCTCTGAGTTATTTCTAAACTATGTCCAATGTCACAGGGATGGTTCAGAACTTAAAACTACTACTTACTATTTGGAAAATACAATACAATCTACATAGTGTTGCATTGAACGATGTATCGGACAAAAGTATTACCATGTATTAATGATATTGAAGAGATATTATCTTCATTATATTGAATTTTAGCCTCCTGATCGCATTTAAATACTATAAATTGGTGTAAAATACCTGAATTTATGCGATCTTGTTTGTAGCTGAGTTGCTACCGGTTTCAACTCACATTGGAGTCATCTTCAGGCAGTTATAAGATGTCTTCTAGCTTCATTCGAAGGTCGTCAATAGATAATAAATAAATAAACAAAACACAAACACGTACATGGACATAAAAAAGAACATTTATGGCTATAAAATACTGAAAACGGTAGGCCTACGGGACACGACACGACGTGATCGGGCGAAAGTTATGTCTAGACCTTATGTGAAAGTTATGTCTAGACATAACTTTTGCCCGATCACGTCGTGTCGTGTCCCGTAGGCCTACCGTTTTCAGTATTTTATAGCCTTAAATGTTCTTTTTTATGTCCGTGTACGTGTTTGTGTTTTGTTTATTTATTTATATCTATTGACGACCTTCGAATGAAGCTAGAAGACATCTTATAACTGCCTGAAGATGACTCCAATGTGAGTTGAAACCGGTAGCAACGCAGCTACAAACAAGATCGCATAAATGCAGGTATTTTACACCAATTTATAGATATTATCTGTTTCTTCAAGTTGAGCCTATTGCACTATATTAACTTATATACTTATCCAGTTTTGATGAGTTTTGTTTTTATGTTAGACTCACAAGTCTAATGTAATCTATTGTGTTATTAGTGTAACTGACAAATTCCAATAGGACAAATATCCTACCACTTGATGATATTCTGTTCAACAGTCACCTAAGAAAGTTTTGAGACAAGGTGAGTCATGTATAAGCAATTGAGGGACTACAATGTACTCTCAATAGTCAACACACATCAGACTCACCTGAATGCACTAAGCTGTAGGCGTAGTTAGGAGCTTTACTGTAATACTTCAAGAAATCATCCAAGAACCCTGTGACGTGATAGCCTGTCCGCAAGCAAGTCTCAACTCCACAAACGAACCTGGTCAATGTACGGAGGTGGTAGTCGTAAGTGAACGAGTGAAGATGCATCAACACTTTCACTTTGTCACATTCGTCCAAGAAACTCAGAGTAAACTGTAAAAAGCTCTTGTGCTCAGACATATTCGAGGAGTTCAGTATAATAATGAATATTTTCTTTTAAGTACCTTTGGTCATCATCATTCAACTATCTAATATTGGATTGGTTTTATAGTGTTATAGTTCCATTATCAAACCTTAGAATATGATAGAATAGAATATAAATTTATTGTCACAATAAATGTACATTTATAAATATAATAGAACAGATTGTAAAGTAAATAAATAAAAAAAAAAAATAAATAAAAATAAAATATAATGTTCCAGCACAGCTGGAGAAACAGGGGACATTGTCAATATTGAATGTCTGCTGAAGCTGGGTCAACTCTAGTCCAGTCCAATTGGGACATTCTGGATTGAATCCATTAATAAGGCCATATATATATATTAGGGTGCGTAAAAAAAATCTATAATTTTTTGCGAGTTGTAATACCTTGGAAATGTTGCTAAATTGTAAGACCAAAACAGGGTAAAAATATTAAAAATATTGGTTGTTATCATTCGGATACTAACCTAACAAAAACAACAGACGAAGTCAGTGCTGGTCGCGCATAGCAATACAAATTCACTTTAGCGTGGAATTTTCGGGTCAGTGACCTGGGTGACGTCATGTGATTCTGAAGTTTAAGATTCCAAAATTGAACAAGGATAGTGATGATAATGTATCCCTGAGCTCACAAACTAAAATTTACGATTCTAGTGACAGCAATCAACGATCTTTACCTTAACTTCCAAAAAAAAAGAAGTTAAGTTATATAGCCTATAAGTTTATATAGCCTGTACAAGTTTATATATAGTGTATAAAACAACGAGATTTCTTATTTATTTAATACATTTCTTTCCCACTCCTAATCATCAAGCATTATTATTGTATAGTATAGTGTGATAAACACAAGTTTGTTGGAAATATTAACAGTATTCTTGGTAAGTACCTGAGATATGAGTCCACTTGAAGCCTTCCCTTCCAGTCTAGAACACTCGAGCGCATGCAGCTTGGCGTAGAAGAAAGGCTCAGACATACTCAGTTCAAACAGTAATATCCCTCCCAGCAAAGACTTCTGGAGATAACAAGCTGGGTTTGCCTCCTTGCGGATAGTTTTGGCTGAGCGGAACCTAACAAAAGGCAAGGATATGTGTCTTTCAGTATTGGTTTAATATGGTTATACGGGGTGTCCCTTAAACAAGTACAGTTTAGGAATAGGTGTTAATGTTTCAAAATAAAACTAAAATCAGGAACAAACATTTTTTCCCAAAACGCCTCATAATCGAGATATCCGCAATTTTGTCTTTTTGTGTTTCATATTTCTAAAAAACTATTTAAGATGTATTTATCAAATTCAGTATACAGTTTTTGTTTTTACAACTAAAATCTATCTGCAAAAAAATCATTTAAAATTTATTTTGGATTCAAAGTGTTGAACATTTAACATCTTTATAATATAAATTATTTTAAAACTATAATATGTTGACCTTTAAAGATGTAGACTCACAAAAACCTAGAATTATTATACCTACCTAGGATTAAATATGTTCAATAAGCTGCCGGATGTCTGCCAAAACTTGTCTGTATTTAGCTGTTTTCTTTTTAAAAGCTTAAAAATTGGCTTTTGACCAATCCTTTCTACTATGTTAGAGAATATTTTGAAACTAACCCACTTGAAACTGATTTTATGTCACTTTTAAGCTAAATGTTGTATATAGTCTTGTAAATGCTCCAGTTCATCAAAATTATACAGTACTTTTTGAGTTGAGTATATTTCAAGCTATAATCAATTTTCCTCTGGAAGCCCTACCAACAATTTTCTTCCAGCACATGATGGTTTTTTGTTATAAAATTCCAATCTATGGACACCAACAGCAATTTTGTTTCTATGCCGGGTGCTATATTTATCGTTATCCCCTAGTTTATTTAGGTAACATTCTTTCAGACAAAATATTATTAGTTAAAGTTAAAAGAACGGCATGAACATAAATGCCGTACAGAACTTTAACTCAGGAATGAAGAATTACTAAGGTTATCCAGGAAGTAAAGAACGTTTCGCTCTGACCCTGCTAGGCACGCGCCGATCTCGTAAATTTTGGTGCGTGTGCACTCGGCAACTCAGGCGGCGTCCAGCTGTGACATCGGGAGCATTTCAAGGAAGGCTGTCCGTGTTTTCACAATTTTAACTTAAAATGAGAGCTGCGTTTAAAAATCCCGCCAGTTAAGAGATGCGGTCAGTGATATGGTTTTTGTTGAAAAAAACTTAAAACCGAAACTTCTCCTCGAGTTTCACGGACTTTGTTGTTTGAAATTATCACACAACAAAGCAGAAGCTCCGTTATCGGGTATCGGACTGCACCATTTTTTCAGAACTTTAATTCATTACGTTGTTTCCTTAAACTTCACAAACTTGGTGATAAATGTTTATTCGTATTAAGTTTTTTGCTAACAAAAATCGTATTACTGACCGCACCTCTTAACTGGCGGGATTTTTAATCGCTCATCTTAAGTTGAAATTGTGAAAAAACGAACAGCGAGAGAATGCTCGAGTTGTCACAGCTGGACGCCGACTGAGTTGCCGAGTGTGCATGGACCAAAATGTACAAGATCGGCGAGCGCCTAGCGGTGTCAGAAAGAAACGTTCTTTACTTTCTGGATAACCCTTTTATACTCTAGGCTTTAACCACTAACTGCAGCCCCTAATAAGATTTCTATTTTTACTCCATTACTTGATATTTGTACAACAAAGGCATATTATAGTTTGAGTTATTTAAAAATGTTTTTAATGAAATAACTTAAGAATAAGGAAAAGGCAGAGGCAAAACTAGGGGTGGAGCAATGATACCAACCCTTTTTTTGGAGAGGAAGCCACAATCTGAACAGGGATGAAGCCCAGACTTTGAAGATATTGCTTGTATTCATTGATGAAGTTGCTGCACAGATTTTGATGCCATTTTTCTTCCAATATCGGAGATGATTCTTGAAGTGAACTCTGTACAATCGATAAACAAATTTTAGACTGTTTGTGAGTAAATTTTAGACTACGTAGAGTAGAACAAGCTCCCTATTCGATCAAAGATTTTTTAAGTTGCCGAACAAATTAAGGCTCAGTAGTCAGTATTTCTGTTCGTTTTAGTATTTTTTAGAGTTTGAGTTTAGTTTTATTTGTATTCTCCTATTTCATAAACTGCAGTTTGAGGAATGTCCCTAAAAATGTTAAAAAATGTAAAAATGTATCTTACCTGAGATATACTTTTGTGGGATTTCAGAGATGAATCACGTGTTGAGGCACTTTGAACTCTCCATCTGCAAAAGTAGGAATAGTTTTAGTTGTAAGATATAAACATTTTCCAATCAACTGTCACAATTTAACGTCAACAATTGAAATTGTACATTGAGACAAAACATGACAAAATGTATCAGTTGTATAAAGTGTATTTTAATGAACGACTAGGGCAATACTGTATATGCCCGAGTAATAACTAGTGTAAAAATACTATATTAAGTTTTACCTTGATATACATACCAAGTTTCATATAGATTGGTTAAAACAATTTAAAGATAAAAATGTTTATGTAAAAAATACAAAATGGCAGATATCTGGTTAACAACACAAATTTGGAAAAAATTTAAATTTTGATTTTCTTTCTTTGACCAATATAACTTCCCTGAATGAAGCAGATAAGCATAAAACTACAGTTGGATTTTTTTAAGCTAGAAGCGGTTAAGGTGTGGAGGAATGTCTTTGAAGATGATCCTTTTTGGCTGTAGTGGAATCATGTGTTCATTCATACATGTCAACTTTTGAAATTAAATCAAAACAAACAAACTGGCATGTTGTCAATTAGGCATCTAGGGCCCGTGTTGTATTACTTACGAAAGAATGCTTATTTAATATAAAATGAATTAATTTAGTATATTTTATTGTCACATTTATAAAAAAACATTCAGTATTTAGGCTACTGCATTTTATAAACCAAACTCGAATCTTGCTTCCTTGGCCTATCGTATAATGTTATCCTCCTGTTACGTACGTGGTGAACTTATCAGATTGCATTAGTGAATTATTAGCAATACAATTAGCTGTTAATTATAATTTAAATTGGTAAAAGTGTTAGTCTATAAAGGTTTACCTCGTCATCTCAAGAGTATTTAATTCTGGTCCCTAACTTAAAACCCTTAAAAGCTGGGTCTATATTTATTTTTTAAGATATTTCCAAACAAAACGTAAATTATCATTACTGTATGTCCCAACAGTTATTTTATGTGTATCCCAGTCATAGCAACTACATTATTCTATTAATATAATGATCAACATTAATTTTGCAAGAAGATTCAATATTTTTATATTTGCTTGTCCAAATTAATTATTTTCAAAGTGTGATGCAATTTTTTATCCCCCTTAAAATTTGTTACCTTACATCACTTATCATTTGGAGACATTAATTTAATGACAACTTAATCATTAGTTTATTTGGAATTAGGAATCAGGTCTCTATTTCACAGTAAATAATCTCTAAAAATGGCCAAGTACTTTTATAAAAGTAGGCTAGAGTAAGTTTAAATTTAAAATATATTTAACTATTGACAAATCCAAGAATGTATGCCAGTTTGTTTGTTTTGATTTAACCTCAAAATTTGACGCTTATTAACACATGATCTCACTACAGCCAAAAACATCTTCAAAATCTTCAAAAATATTCCACTAAACCTTAACCGCTTCTAGCTTCAAAAATCCAACTGTACAATGGAACATTAATGTATTTTCCCTATGATTTTTTTTCTATTGAATAGAATCTCTTCAAATTTGATGAAATATATTCAGGAGTGTTATGATCACCTTGGCAGGAACAGCAATGGAGTGACACAGTAGTGAATAACCCTTGAGTAAAGCATGAACACTTCTAGTACATCCTCAACTATGGAGGTATTGGAGGTCCCCCCTCTCATTTGCCACATTGTGTACAGCTTCTTCTGGTGACCTGTACAGACACACTTTCAATAACTAAATACAGGTGCCAAAGACATTTGTACAACCATATTAATTTAGTCGGAATCATTTTTATTAATTTATTATTCATTATATTTTAGAAGTTCATTATTACTTTTTTAAAGTGGTTTAATAGTCAATTGTTTGAACAAATTCACATCAAAACCATCCCACATATGAGAACCGGAACTCTAGAGATAAGACTACCATGTGACTGTTCAGTTTCCCAAGAGAAAAAAATAATCATTGACACTATCATTCCTTGTGATTCCAGAGATCACCAATCACCAGCCATTTTTCATTTAATTCACCTTTCGTGGAAATGTAAACAATCTCAAAGTCGACCCACTAGACAGAATCGACAGATCGGAATTCAACAATCAGTATCAGAGATGATAATGGTGAGCCGACTTACGATCCCTTGCACATTGCCTCCAGATTCAATGATAATTTTGTCAAAGTCAATGTTAATAACTCAGAGAATGGATTGAAAACAAGCGATGCATTGGTAGGACGACCTAAAGGCTCACTCTTCCTCCATCCAACAACAAAGGAAGAAGTAAAAGAAGTCATTGCCTCTCTGAAAAACAAAAATTCTGCTGGTTCAGATGAAATTTCAGTACAAATCTTAAAGAGTATGTCAGATCTACTAGCTGGACCAATTAGCCACCTGATTAATTTCTCTTTTGTCTCGGGTTGTTTTCCAGATGCCTTAAAACTTTCGATAGTCAGACCAGTACATAAAAAGGGTGATGAAAAAGACCTCAATAACTATCGGCCTATATCCATTTTGACTGCTATCTCGAAGATTTTTGAAAAGGTTGTTTCAATTCGTTTGACAAATTTTTTAAAACAACATAATATAATATGTGAAAACCAACACGGATTTGTGAAAGATAGATCTACGACGAGTGCAATGTTTGCCCTCATTGATGACATAGTCTGCTCTCTTGATAAAGGAAACTGTTCCACGGGACTGCTTTTTGACTTGAGTAGAGCTTTTGACTCTGTTAATCATGACCTTCTAATAGAAAAATTACATAACTATGGGATAAGAGGTTTGGCGTTAGAATGGTTCAGGTCATACCTGAGGGACAGGAGGCAGTGTGTACGGGTATCGTCAGTCGATGAGCATGGATTTCTGCGGAAATTCAATTCACCTGAGCTCCCTGTCTCGAGAGGTGTGCCCCAGGGCTCCATCTTAGGCCCTACACTTTTTCTCCTGTTCATTAACGACCTTCCCTTGGGTGTTGAATCGGCCAGGACCATTCTTTATGCCGACGATACATCTCTTTCCTTGTCCAGCCCTGATGTAGAGACTCTTGAGCAATTGACCTTCTCTGAAGCCAACAAGCTAGTTCAGTGGTTTGAGAATAATCTGCTTTCGATAAACTCTCAAAAGACTCAACTTCTCAATTTTCATATCTCTGATCGATCTTCTAAGTATTTTAGTTTTCACTTGGATGAAGTTCCAGTACACCCAATAGAGAAGACACCGTTTCTTGGGCTGATCTTAGATGAGAAGATTAATTTCCATGACCACATTCAATACGTCATCAATAGGGTAAGTTCAGGGATATTTGCCATCCGCACCCTTGCAAAGCTATCTAAGCCCGATGTCCTTCTTTCTGCTTATTACGGTCTCATCTTCCCTCATCTCGTGTACGCCTTGCCTATCTGGGGGTGTGAGAACAAAAGAACTCTATTTTTATTCCGCCTTCAAAAGAGGGCAATCAGAGCCATCTTTTCAATGAATAGACGTCAGACTTGTAAACCAGTTTTTCTATCATCCGAAATATTAACGTTCCCATGTCTCTACATCTACAAGACATTATCCTTTCTGCACCAAAACACTGGCAAGTTTAACACTCCAACAGACCATCATTATAGTTTGAGATCCACAAATACCCTCCCAGTTCCTAGACACCACACTTCCTTCTTTCAAAACCATCTCCGATATAATGCAATAAAAATGTTCAACCATCTTCCCTCTCACCTCAAAGCAGTATCAAACCATCTGAAATTTAAAAAAACCCTAAAATCTTTTCTTTTAAATAAAGCTTATTACAGCGTCCGTAAGTTCCTGGCTGACGGCTAAAATAAACTATCAAACTTGTTTGATCATAGGTATCCTTAGTGTAAAAAAAGAACAGTTATTATTTCTTATTTAAGTCAAGAAACTGTATGTTTTGCTAAATGACATGACCAATGCATGTAATTGTTATTTTTGGTTAAATAAATGAGTTATTGAGTTATTGAGTTAACAACATCACAAACTTCATAATAGACGATTGGAATATCACTACTCCCACATTTGTTGTAAGGAATTTATAACCTGTTCAATTGTTTAGTCATGTAACATTATAGAATAATTGGACCGACATTTTAGATGATAGAAGAGTAATTATGTATATCTTATTTTTGTAAAATCTAACTTTTAATCAACAGTTATCAGTTCATGATTATGACACAAGAAATAGAGGTAATCTTGTTAAACCCAATATTAGACTGCACAAGTACTTTAAAATCCATAAATAAATACCAACAGCTATTGTTCTTCAATAAACTTCCAGAGATTGTGAGGCTGTTGCCTAATAAAAAATTTAATTATGTAATTACAAAATGGTTAAAAAGTAAGGCTTTCTACACTGTAGAAGAATTTTTAGGCGCTAAGACCGATTGTATTATAGATGCCTATTGTAATGTTCTGGTATTTAATGGCAAATAAATATTCTTGATTCTTGAACCTATAAGCCACACATCCTATTGGTAATCCTAATCAGCCAATAAGAAGGTCTAATGAAGAAGATGAAGGAAGGGTGACGAGTCTTGGAGTTGGAGGACCTGAGAGGAAAAATCAAGGAGATTACCGTGGGCTACAACGAAGATCGGAGTGCGTGTGTCTGTGTGTGTGCTTCAGGGACCATTAGCAGTATGTAAAAAAACATAACTAAATTCATAAAGATGTAAAACAATCAAGTCATATAATTTGATATTAACTAAATCTTAAATTTTTTTTCTTGTAACTTAACGTTGTAAATCTTGTTCTTACTATTGTTAATCTTTGTTTTTCTAAGTTATTATTTTGTGGTGCCCCCTTAGTAAATTCTTTGTTTACTAAATTTATTTGTTTTATTACACGTTTGTTTGGTCAAACCTGTAACAGTCTTATGTCTCTTTCAACCTTTCACCTCTCTACAACAGCTAAGCGAGTGTAACTTTTAAGTGACCTTATTTAAAGAGAGGCATGGGACTCGCAATAGCTATTCAGAAACCTCATTTCCTTCTATCCCTGAGTGTCGAGGACCCAACGTCACCATGCTGTAACTGCTCAGGGCAGATACTGTTGTGAGTTCAAGTCTAAGATCATCTTGGAATTGAACTCGCACGAGTTGAGTGTGTTAGTGTATCCTGACTGACTTTGAAAATTGAGATGTTCATTTCCCTGAAGACCTGTCTCAGGTTCTCTCTGGCATACTCTATGATCAGGGTGATCTCGGTCTGAAACACCGTTGGTTGTACTCCTATGGGAAGACTTAAGTCTACCCTGCCCTACCTTTAGACTTAGAACTTTCTGTATGTCATTCCAGACCTCCATGTGGAAGAGGATTCCTTCTGAACATCCTCTCCTCCTTGGTAAGCAATTCAATGAACTTGATGATTGGTCATATTCAAGAGACGATTAGCTAAGCACCTCGTTTATCCTGGGCACGGGTGTCTAGAAGCTGCTGGACACTCGCTACTACGAGGTCGGAGGTCTGTTGCCTCAGGGGAGCAGGTCTTGTATCTCTTAACACCTCCTGTAGGTGAGCTGCAGACACTGTAGGCCCACCACTACTGGTCGCACCACGGCTGCCAACCGCTCGGAATGTCATCAGGCTCTCTACATCTCCTATCTGTGACATGAACGGGTTGTTGGTTACCTGGAAATGTTGCAAAGAGTTAAAATACTTGGACTGTTCCAAACTTACCATTCAATTGTTGGAATACACTATCTCAGTTAACAAGTAAAACTCGTGTACAATAGAATCTAAAATGAGAATGATTATAATTTATAATCTTGCTAATATCTTGTCACGTTAACAGTTAAGGAACACAACAAGAAGACCCATGTGCAAATTGCACATTTTAATACGGTTCGTAACTTGATTCAAAGGCAGAACGAATAATGCAATACTCTTATACTTTTAAAAGATTGTTTGTTTGAAAACTACTAATTTACTATGAATTAAATTTTTTGCCTTTAGATCTACACCAAAATACTTCCGCCGTAATTTTCCAGATTGAATTGATTTTCAATTAAATTTAAATAACATTAGGTTTAACGAGTACCTAGGTTTGCTGCTACAAGGAAATTAATAAATAATGTGTTTTTAATAAAATATTAATAGCTTGGTATAAGATAAATAAATTTGCCAAGATTGATCAAAATATATCCATAAACGAGCAAACTACAACATTTTACAATATATTCCATAAGAATAACATGGGAATTTTAAATTTCCTCTGTTACTAATAACCGTACAAAAACAATTTGATATACTAAATTATTTGGTTTTTAACCTCTTTAAGAAGGGTTGGAGAGAAATTGAGAAATTTTATGTTTTGAGGGTCAAAAATGAGAAAAACCAATTTTTATCCCATAAAACAAGTAATTTTTCTCTTGTAAAACCCCATTCCCATGGTCCAAACATGGTGGTTCGCGAACTCATTCAAGTTTATCCCGCATTACACCTTTAAACCAAATTTCATCAAAATCGGACAAAAATTACTAAAAAAAAAACGGTGCTTTATTAATCCTTCAGTCCACTTCTTGTTGCTTTTTATCTCAAGTTTAAATCAAGCATAAAAAACATGGGCATTTTTGTTAGACTTGTAATTTGTTAGATTACCTGAGAGTCAGATTTCCTGGCCATGGGCTGGTTGAGGAAGAGGCCCATTTTCTGACAAGTGACTCCAATCTGAAGGTTTGACCTAGCAGTGAGCCACTGGCCCAACATACCTATCTGTTTGACTAGCAACTCTACCAAGTCTTTCGCCCAGTTGTAGGTGTGCAGAATTATCTAGAAACAAGATAAATAGTATAACCAAGTGCTCAAGATCTGGCAAACCAAGTAATGTTGTCGTATAACCGTGTGCTCAAGATCTGGCAAACCAAGTAATGTTGTCGTATAACCGTGTGCTCAAGATCTGGCAAACCAAGTAATATTGTCGTATAACCGTGTGCTCAAGATCTGGCAAACCAAGTAATGTTGTCGTATAACCGTGTGCTCAAGATCTGGCAAACCAAGTAATATTGTCGTATAACCGTGTGCTCAAGATCTGGCAAACCAAGTAATGTTGTCGTATAACCGTGTGCTCAAGATCTGGCAAACCAAGTAATATTGTCGTATAACCGTGTGCTCAAGATCTGGCAAACCAATTAATGTTGGGATTAATTTGAAAAATATTTTAAATACCAAGGTTTACAACTTTCTTAGTTTCAGTCATGATAGGTTCATATAAATACAAATTTTAGGTAGAATCAGATACAATTCTTGCGTAGTTATCCACATATTGAAAGGTCGGTCTTGAGAAGAGTTTAAAAATATCAAAGACTTGATTCTGAACCCATTTGCAAAAAGTTATATTAAAAAAGGAAATACCCAGTCACAGTAACTATTTTCATAAATGGCAAATGTAAACGTTTAATTTTTTACTAGTGTTAGGACCAATGCACAAAAAAAATAAATTTGACATGACATGAGTGGACTGGTATTGGGAATTCAGTGACTTGAGGGTTTGACATAAAAAAATCGACATGTGGTCAATACATTTATTTTACTCTACCTTTTAACATTTGGGTAACATAATTATTCTTACTTTAATAAACTATTTTGAATTTATGGTACATATTATCTGGGCAGATTAATATAACGATTTTACCAATTAGTTGTATGTTTGAGGCTTTGGGAAAGGAAAGAGGTGGTAAGTGGCCACATAGTCTTTAGATTTGTCTGAATTTAAAAAAGGAATAATTATTGTTCACTGTTCACTTGAGAGAAAAACTGTACAATAGGGAAGAACTCTGGACATGTTGCTTGCTTCAAGTCATTATTGGAAAAGAGAAGGAGAAAGTGGATATACCTCCCCAGATAAAGTAGTTTTAAAAGTCTTCCACTTGATGGAAGCACTAATCAACACACAAAATAGTTTGCTAATTTTCCACTAGAGTTCAGTAAGGATATTTTTCAAGGATAGCCTAAACAATTACCTAATTTTATTTTTAAAACTCTAGTAATTTTATGAAAAAAATAACAATATTCTTTTTGCTTATGACATTAAATTTGTAGTAAAGACAGGCCTTTTTTACACTTATATTATTACTAATAGTAAATGTTTAATACTCAACTAAAAGTTGTTATGAGATTCGTCACAGATTTTACTGTCGCCTTCAACTTATATTATAACTGTATCGGGAAACTGAAGAATGATATAAGTTTTAAAATCATAATCCTACTGTTTATTCACTTAACGATTTTGCTAACCTTTTCATTGTTCACAATGGCTATGAGAAATCTTTGACGAGGCACAAACTGTATGATATCTCCAGTCGTTGAGATCAAGAAAGGAGAAAACTTCTGCAACACCTTCTGAGCTGTAACCATATACATAAAACATAAATTGTAAATAACTTGTGACTAGATTGGTAGAAAACAAAAACATTTGTTTGTATTTCCAGTAACTAAAAAATATTTACATTACTTGGAGTGGTTAAGGTAACTTCTTTGAACTTGAAGTTATAGAAATAGAAATTGGTTTTGTAAACTAAGTGGTAATTTGGCTGCTTCGAGGTAGCCAAAGACATGAGAACGTTGAGAGCCGATGAAGAAGATGCATGAGATCGAAAGAAGAGGAGGCTATTGGTTGGTTTTGAATAGCCATGGGAGTTTTTTTCTTTGTCCTAGGACACTAGACATGAACCCGGTATTGTTTTTCACAATACTTCAGGCTAGACCTAGGGGTTGTGGCATTATCACTTGTGATAAAATCCATTGGTGATTTGGTGCGATTTGAACCCGGGACCTCAGGAAGTCCCGCGCTCTAACCACTTGACCAGCTCGCTCCCCCATGGCCATGGGAGTATGACAAAGAGTAAGGAACCTTGAACTTCAACCAGGTCAATATATAACGACTAAAATTATATTGCGAAACTACATTATCTCAAGGAAATTGTATAAAATTGTATCTCAAGACTAACAATAGTTTCTGTTATACATTCGCCTATTGTTATTTATTGTACTGTTGTGAGTTAAATAATGAAAGTCATTTCTTCAGCAAGATGGACTTAGACTAGATTTAATATTTTATGATTTACCATACATGTCAATTAATTTTTGTAATATGTTAAAGCTACTTTGTAATTGGGTCTAAACCTGTTTTGTAGCATTGTAATAAAATAAATGAATAAATCCATACTATTATAAAAAATCTAATGGTGTCTGTCTGCATGTGTATTACTAATAGGCGCAAAAACTACTAAACCGACTGGGCTTAAATTTTACAATAATATAGCTACCACACCAAGAATGGTAATAACACTATTCACACTTCGATACTGACCGTGGGCTTTGCCCCTTTGGCTTTAAAAATTCTGAGGTGAGGATTTTCAAAGTAAATATTTATTGGTCTCCATGGCTGCAATGAGAACACTCACGTTTACATTTGGTACGACATTTCAATGTGAACTGCCAAATTGCATATTTCACAATTTTACACAGCTGATCCAAAGGAGTTTTAATATTTTAAACAACTATCTATGTGGTAGGTTTATTAAATCTTTATCATAAGTTTATTCTAAAACTATGTCGATTGTGAAAGATGTTTAGGATTTAGCCCATAAATTACCATAAAAACTCCAAATACTGTATAAATGAACAGATTATTGTGATGATTAATTTGCTTTTCATATAATCAAAATAAGATTACAGTAGCATTGCCCAATCATGATGAAATGTTATTAACCTTGGTTCAGTAATAAAAACTGTAGCATTTAAAATCATAGCTAACTCAAACTCTTACTAAAAAAAACAAAAAAAAAACAACGTAAAGCAATAAATCACGTAAAGAAGAGAACAATTAATAGAAAGTCTAGTAAATTAATAAAAATACCAAGAATCAGTTTGAGTTATACTTCTCAATCCTAGTGTAGTAAAGTGTGTTGCATATTTAACTATTTCAGCCCATATTGATACACAGTAGCACCCCCATTATTCTTTTTTTAGATAGGCTATCACTGTTAATTTGGCAAAAATAAAGTGGAAGCAGAATAAAGGAGTCCAACACATATGTCTGCAACACATATGTCTGCAACACATATGTCTGCAACACATCTGTCTGCAATGTGCTACATTACAACAGATTTCATTGGCTCAGGACTGGTGACGACATGTAACCATGGCAACTTGTTGAATGTGTGAATGAAGAGAAACCC